>NC_081861.1:81459200-81759200 GCF_963259705.1 Myotis daubentonii | reverse complement strand
TCAAATAAGCAATTATAGTTTTCAGAAACGATTAAAAACTTGTAAGAAACACTTGAAATAAAAGGAAATAGATTCATACTACATTTTCTGCCATTTTCATTCATGGAGGTTACCAGTGGAAAGCTTCGAAATGACCAGAAAACTGATAACATTTACAACTCCGGTTACTTTAGGGAGCGTTTTCAGTACAATTTGCTTTCAAATGTTAGGAATTCAGGGTTATACAGCTCAAAATTTGTTTAGAAACACTGTAAGTAAGGACGATACTGTTTATGTTTATTATTGGAGGCCGAATTTCTTTCGCGTTTTCTGTGTGAATCAGTTAAAATTCTGATGATTCCAGTATATAGTTGTAGGAACACTCTCTAATTCTGGAAAAACTCTTCAAATACACAATTATAGTTTCTGGAAATGATTAAAAACTTGTAAGAAACACTTGAAATAAAAGGAAATAGGTCCTTACTACATTTCCTGCCATTTTCAATCACGGAGGTTACCAGTGGAAAGTTCGGAAGTGACCAGAAAACTGATAATATTTACAACTCCGGCTACTTTAGGAAGCGTTTTCACTTGAATTTGCTTTCAAATATTAGGAATTAGGTTTATACAGCTCAAAACTTGTGTAGAAAGACTGTAAGTGAGGACTATACTGTTTATGTTTATAATTGGAGGCCGAATTTCTCTGGCGTTTTCTGTGTGAATAAGTTACAATGCTGACGATTGGACTATATAGTTGTAGGAACTCTCACTAATTGTGGTAAAACTCTTCAAATACGCAATTATAGTTTCCAGAAATGATTAAAAACTTGAAAGAAACACTTGAAATAAAAGGAAATAGATTCATACAACATTTTCTGCCATTTTCATTCATGGAGATTACCAGTAGAAAGCTTGGAAATGACCAGAAACCTGATGATATTTACAACTCCGGTTACTTTAGGGAGCGTTTTCAGTACAATTTGCTTTCAAATGTTAGGAATTCAGGGTTATACAGCTCAAAATTTGTTTAGAAACACTGTAAGTAAGGACGATACTGTTTATGTTTATAATTGGAGGCCGAATTTCTCTCGCGTTTTCTGTGTGATTCAGTTAATATGCTGACGATTCCAGTATATAGTTGTAGGAACACTCTCTAATTCTGGACAAACTCTTCAAATACACAATTATAGTTTCCGGAAATGAATAAAAACTTGTAAGAAACACTTGAAATAAAAGGAAATAGGTTCTTACTACATTTCCTGCCATTTTCAATCACGGAGGTTACCAGTGGAAAGTTCGGAAATGACCAGAAAACTGATAATATTTACAACTCCAGCGACATTAGGAAGCGTTTTCACTTAAATTTGCTTTCAAATATTAGGAATAAGGTTTATACAGCTCAAAACTTGTGTAGAAAGACTGTAAGTGAGGACTATACTGTTTATGTTTGTCATTGGAGGCCGAATTTCTCTGGCGTTTTCTGTGTGAATAAGTTACAATGCTGTCTATTCAAGTTTATAGTTGTAGGAACTCTCACTAATTGTGGTAAAACTCTTCAAATACGCAATTATAGTTTCCAGAAATGATTAAAAACTTGAAAGAAACACTTGAAATAAAAGGAAATAGATTCATACAACATTTTCTGCCATTTTCATTCATGGAGATTACCAGTAGAAAGCTTGGAAATGACCAGAAACCTGATGATATTTACAACTCCGGTTACTTTAGGGAGCGTTTTCAGTACAATTTGCTTTCAAATGTTAGGAATTCAGGGTTATACAGCTCAAAATTTGTTTAGAAACACTGTAAGTAAGGACGATACTGTTTATGTTTATAATTGGAGGCCGAATTTCTCTCGCGTTTTCTGTGTGAATCAGTTAAAATGCTGACGATTCCAGTATATAGTTGTAGGAACACTCTCTAATTCTGGACAAACTCTTCAAATACACAATTATAGTTTCCGGAAATGATTAAAAACTTGTAAGAAACACTTGAAATAAAAGGAAATAGGTCCTTAATACATTTCCTGCCATTTTCAATCACGGAGGTTACCAGTGGAAAGTTCGGAAGTGACCAGAAAACTGATAATATTTACAACTCCGGCTACTTTAGGAAGCGTTTTCACTTGAATTTGCTTTCAAATATTAGGAATTAGGTTTATACAGCTCAAAACTTGTGTAGAAAGACTGTAAGTGAGGACTATACTGTTTATGTTTATAATTGGAGGCCGAATTTCTCTGGCGTTTTCTGTGTGAATAAGTTACAATGCTGACGATTGGACTATATAGTTGTAGGAACTCTCACTAATTGTGGTAAAACTCTTCAAATACGCAATTATAGTTTCAGAAATGATTAAAAACTTGAAAGAAACACTTGAAATAAAAGGAAATAGATTCATACAACATTTTCTGCCATTTTCATTCATGGAGATTACCAGTAGAAAGCTTGGAAATGACCAGAAACCTGATGATATTTACAACTCCGGTTACTTTAGGGAGCGTTTTCAGTACAATTTGCTTTCAAATGTTAGGAATTCAGGGTTATACAGCTCAAAATTTGTTTAGAAACACTGTAAGTAAGGACGATACTGTTTATGTTTATAATTGGAGGCCGAATTTCTCTCGCGTTTTCTGTGTGATTCAGTTAATATGCTGACGATTCCAGTATATAGTTGTAGGAACACTCTCTAATTCTGGACAAACTCTTCAAATACACAATTATAGTTTCCGGAAATGAATAAAAACTTGTAAGAAACACTTGAAATAAAAGGAAATAGGTTCTTACTACATTTCCTGCCATTTTCAATCACGGAGGTTACCAGTGGAAATTTCGGAAATGACCAGAAAACTGATAATATTTACAACTCCGGCTACTTTAGGAAGCGTTTTCACTTGAATTTGCTTTCAAATATTAGGAATTAGGTTTATACAGCTCAAAACTTGTGTAGAAAGACTGTAAGTGAGGACTATACTGTTTATGTTTGTCATTGGAGGCCGAATTTCTCTGGCGTTTTCTGTGTGAATCAGTTAAAATGCTGATGATTCCTTTATATAGTTGTAGGAACACTCTCTAATTCTGGTCAAACTCTTTAAATACGCAATTATAGTTTCCAGAGATCATTAAAAACCTGTAAGAAACACTTGAAATAAAAGGAAATAGGTTCTTACTACATTTCCTGCCATTTTCAATCACGGAGGTTACCAGTGGAATGTTCGGAAATGACCAGAAAACTGAAAATATTTACAACTCCAGCGACATTAGGAAACATTTTCACTTAAATTTGCTTTCAAATATTAGGAATCAGGTTTATACAGCTCAAAACTTGTGTAGAAAGACTGTAAGTGAGGACTATACTGTTTATGTTTATAATTGGAGGCCGAATTTCTCTGGCGTTTTCTGTGTGAATAAGTTACAATGCTGTCTATTCAAGTTTATAGTTGTAGGAACTCTCACTAATTGTGGTAAAACTCTTCAAATAAGCAATTATAGTTTTCAGAAACGATTAAAAACTTGTAAGAAACACTTGAAATAAAAGGAAATAGATTCATACTACATTTTCTGCCATTTTCATTCATGGAGATTACCAGTGGAAAGCTTGGAAATGACCAGAAAACTGATAATATTTACAACTCCGGTTACTTTAGGGAGCGTTTTCAGTACAATTTGCTTTCAAATGTTAGGAATTCAGGGTTATACAGCTCAAAATTTGTTTAGAAACACTGTAAGTAAGGACGATACTGTTTATGTTTATAATTGGAGGCCGAATTTCTCTCGCGTTTTCTGTGTGAATCAGTTAATATGCTGACGATTCCAGTATATAGTTGTAGGAACACTCTCTCTTTCTGGTCAAACTCTTCAAATACGCAATTATAGTTTCCAGAAATGATTAAAAACTTGTAAGAAACACTTGAAATAAAAGGAAATAGGTTCTTACTACATTTCCTGCCATTTTCAATCACGTAGGTTACCAGTGGAAAGCTTCAAAATGACCAGAATACTGATAATATTTAACACTCCGGTTACTTTTGCGACTGTTTTCACTTCAATTTGCTTTCAAATATTAGGAATTAGGTTTATACAGCTCAAAACTTGTGTACAAAGACTGTAAGTGAGGACTATTCTGTTTATGTTTGTCATTGGAGGCCGAATTTCTCTGGCTTTTTCTTTGTGAATCAATTAAAAAGCAGATGAATCCAGTATATAGTTGTAGGAACACTCACTAATTGTGGTAAAACTCTTCATGTATGCAATTATAGTTTCCCGAAATGATTAAAAACTTGTAAGAAACACTTGAAATAAAAGGCAATAGATTCTTACTACATTTCCTGCCATTTTCACTCATGGAGTTTACCATGGACAGGACTATGGCAGGGGTAGAATGGGCACAGAAATGGAAGAGACTGTTTTGGCGCTGACGTTCTTAGGATTTGGGCTCTAGGGGAGAAGGAAGCTTCTGGTTAAGAGGGTCTGAAGAGAGCACAGCTGCAACCTCTTGTAAAGGGAACTGGCCGACCAGCTGTGAATTAAAGTGCTGGCAGTCATGGTGGTGGAGTTTCAGTGGAGTGCATAGAGGAAGGCGGGCAGTTAGACCGTACAGAGGGCACTGAGTGGGGTACGGGTTACAAAGGCAGGCCTGTAAGGGAAGGGGAGAGAGCGAGAGCAGGAGAGGTGGCCTGGGTGGGCTTGAGAGAGGTCTTAGCAGTTGAGTCTAAAAGCCAAAACCTCCCAGGGGCAGAACGGAAGAGGAAGGACAGAAGGAATGTAGAACCTACAGAGGCGTGTGTGTGTACCTACTGGGAAAGCAGGCAGGGGCGGCAGGGAACTTGAGATTCCAGCTCCAGCAGTGGCTATGGTGTTAGCGGCTGAGGCGGTGCACTGAAGGACCAACTTCGCTGTGGCATGAGGGGCCACAGAGGCAGCAGCAGCATCCAGGGTCATGGGGTTTTAAAAGGTGGTTTGAGTTTCTGATGCCCTGGGGCTGGCAGAAGAGGGGAGGCGGGATCAGGAGGCGGGGTCAGGAGGCAGTGGAGAAGGCCTGGCTGGAGAAGGGTCAGGGAGGGAGGAGGAGAGAGGGTGGACAGACAGGAGCAAGAAGCCTGCAGGAGCGCTGGAGACTTTCGCCAGGGGCATTTGCAGTGGTCTCTGGTGAAGGGGAGTGGGAGAACGCAGAGACAATGATGATGATTACAGCACTGGCGCCGGCACCCACACACAGCAAATGAACCCACCCCCACACACACTGCACACACCTCGGGCTCAGCAGTGCAGGGACAGCCTGGAGGGAGGAGGAAGGGCAGAGCCAGGAGAGATGGCAGAAGGAACTTTGGGGGAGGGACAGGGAAAGCAGAGAGATGGAGAGAGGCAGAGAGAGAGACTGAGAGAGAGAGAGACTTGGGCAAATTTCCCAGTTCGCTGGCAGAAATTACTGAGATCGGTGTGATGGTAAAGTCAGGGTCCCGTTTTCATACTGAGGCCATGCTACCTTACAGAAAAAGGACGCAGGTCCTGGACAGGCCCCGTGTTTAGCCAGATCAGTGAGCCGGCACCCTAGAGGTGTGCTCAGGTCAGGTTTGGAAATTGGTTTTCCCCTGTGCTTGATGCCCTTGTCCTGTAGTGGGACTAAAGGCTGGCGTCCCAGCGGTTTAACCCAGGCTATGGATGGACAGAGGAACCATGGGCCGAGTAGAGGCGTCCCTGCTACCCACTCCCCCAGGTCTGGAGGAGCCTTCCTGGAAGTGTCCAGAGAGGCAATCTCTGACATGGCCAGGGTTTGCAGACAGAGATGGCGGCAGGCGGGCGGGCGGCCACATGGGACCTGCATGGGGGCAGGACTTGACTCAACGCTGATGCTGCCAAACTGGGAAAAGTTGCTGAGCTGAAGAGATGAGGTCCTGTTGGGTCCAGAGCCAAGAGGAGGGAGAGGCGGGTACCCAGAGCCATGGAGGGATGGCCAAATGGAGTGCTCCTGCCACCCGGGTTTCAAGGCACCAAATGTTAGGTTAGGTGGCTCAGGAGGCGGCGCAAGAAATAGAGTCCAGTGAATCAGAAAAGAAAGGAAAAGAAAAGGTTTATTTCTGCGTCCCCGGGAGACCCATGTACCCCAAAGACAGGGCACGTGGATTCAAACCAACAAGGAGGGGGGCGCTCTTTTTATACTGCTGTTGAGTGAGGGGCTGGGACATGAACTGAGGCAGTCAGGTGAGAAAGCCTCAGCCGCAGGGGTCAGCCAGGTATTCAGGAATGAGCCAGTATCTGTGTGGGGGTCATTATAGATTCAGGGAGAAGCCTGTATCTGTGTCTGGCACGAAGATCTGTGAGAAATTCCAGGGGAAGTCCATTGTCTCATCACATGTATCCGATCCTGGGCTCTCTCCGACCTAACACCTTTCAATAGTTTAACAATATTCAATAGTCTACCATGTAAAAAGAAAATAAAATTAATTATTATATACTGCCAGAACTAACACAACACCGTGTTCCTCAGGACTGCGACCACCACCATCCATCCCACCCCCTCCCCAATACAAACATAAATTCACTTTTGGACTTGAAGTTTCTTCATCCATCCTTGTGTTTGGATTCTTATTCCTTATCTCTACAAGTCTACAATATCGTCTTAATAAGTTTCGCTATCTTGAGGCAACAAACACTACTCAAAGTGTCCTGGCCTCTATATATACTCTTTAGGTTAATGAGGAGCCACTCACTTCAGCTCTGATTGCCCAAAATCCGTGGTGGCCATGGTGTGGCTTGTCATCACAAAGTATCAGCTTGACCATCCAGGAGGGGCGAGGGTGGAAGAGGATGCAGAAATCTCAGACACTCTGGATATAGAACAGAGACCTTCCTCTTAACTCCTAAAATTATTCCCAAACTGTCCTTTCTCTCTCTCTCAATTCTTCTAGTTCCATTATAGTCCAGCATATGGCAAGGAGGTGGTGTATCCTTTAAGACAATTCCCATACTCCCCCGTCATTTCAGTGGTCCATTCCACTAAGTTCAGATATTAACGTTTCCCAGGATTTTGAGTGTTGTTTTAATGGATGTTTTATTTTAGAATAGTTCCAGATTTACAGAAAAATATTGAAGATAATAACCATGTACACCATACCCAATTTCCCTTATTACTAATATCTTACTTATATATGGGGCAAATATAACATGAAGTGAGTCATCAGTGAAACAGAGTGAAACCTCACTTCTCTAGTATTTCCAATATCCAGCAATGCTCTTCTAGACCAAGTTGCTAAGGGAAAAACTGGACCAGTTGCGGCATAGAACTTCAGACCTTGAGCTGACCATCCTTTCAATAGTTTAACAATATTGAATAGTATACCGTGTAAAAAGGAAATCAAATTCATTATTATACACTGCCAGCACTAACACAACACCCTGTTCCTCATGACTGCGACCACCACCATCCATCCCACATCCCTCCCAAATACAAAAATAAATTCACTTTTGGACTTGCAGTTTCTTCATCCATCCTTGTGTTTGGGGTCTTATTCCTTATCTCTACTACTCTACAATATCGTCTTATTAAGTTTCGGTATCTTAGGTCAACAGACACTACTCAAAGGGTCCTGGCCTCTATATATACTCCTTACTTTAACGAGGAGCCACCCACCTCAGCTCTTGTTGCGCAAAATCAGTGGTTGCCCTGGTGTGGCTTGACATCACAAATCCTCAGCTTGACCATCCAGGAAGTGCGGGGGTGGCAGAGTATGCAGAAATCTCAGACTCTCTGGTTATAAAAGAGAGACCTTCCTCTTAACTCTTAAAATTTTTCCCAAACTAACCTCTTTCTCTCTCTCTCTCATTTCTTCTAATTCCATTATAGTCCATGATATGGCAGGGAGGTGCTGTTTCCTCTTAGACAATTGCCATACTCCCCAGTCATTTCAGTGGTCCATTTCTCTATGTTCAGATATGTATATTTCCTAAGATTTTGAGTGTTTTTTTAATGGATGTTTTATTTTAGAAGAGTTCGGGAATTACAGAAAAATTGTGAAGATAATAACTATCAACACCATACCCAATTTCACTTATTACTAATATCTTACTTATGTATGGGGCGAATGTAACATGAAGCGAATCATCAGTGAAACCTCACTTCTCTAGTATCTGGAATATCCAGCAATGCTGTTGTAGACCAAGTTGTTAAGGGAAAAACTGGACCAGTTGCGGCATAAAACTTCAGATCTTGAGCTGACCATCCTCACAATAGTTTAACAGTATTCAATAGTCTACCATGTAAAAAGGAAATCAAATTCATTATTTTACACTGCAGGCACTAACACCACACTCTGTTCCTCATGACTGCGACCACCACCATCCATCCCACCCCACCAATCCAAACCTAAATTAAACATCAGCTTCTTTTTTCCTTGCTGGTATGAGAAAATGTTGCGAAAAAAATGCCCATTCAGACTTCTCCTTGTCCATATGCTAAGTGGCTCAGTATGGAATGGCTTGTCTGGTGCCCTAACTAAAGAAATCTACATTACTCCCTTCTCACCTGCGTGCCCCCTCCTTACATCCCTCCCCATCGGTGCAACAGAGTCAAACCTCACTTCTCTAGCATCTCCAATATCCAACAATGCTGTTCTTTATATGCTGTTAAATGAAAAACTGTACCAGTTTTGGCATAAAACTTCACATCTTGAGCTGCCCATCTTTTCAATAGTTTAACAATATTCAATAGACTGCCATGTAAAAAGGAAATCAAATTCTTTATTATACACTGCCAGCACTAACACAACACCCTGCTCCTCATGACTGCGACCACCACCATCCATCCCACCCCCCCAAATACAAACATAAATTCACATTTAGACTTGCTGTTTCTTCATCCATCCTTGTGTTTGGAGTCTTATTCCTTATCTCTAATAGTCTACAATATCATCTTATTAAGTTTCACTATCTTGAGGCAATATACAGTACTCAAATGGTCCTGGCCTATATATATACTCTTTAGGTTAATGAGGAGCCAGTCACTTCAGCTCTGCTTACCCAAAATCAGTGGTTGCCATGGTGTGGCTTGTCATCACAAAGTATCAGCTTGACCATCCAGGAGGGGCGAGGGTGGAAGAGGATGCAGAAATCTCAGACACTCTGGTTATAAAACAGAGACCTTCCTCTTAATTACTAAAATTTTTCCCAAACTGACCTCTGTCTCTCTCTCTCATTTCCTCTACTTCCATTACAGTCCAGCATATGGCAGGGAGGTGGTGTTTCCTCTAAGACTATTGCCATTTTCCCCCATCATTTCAGGGGTCCACTCCACTATGTTCAGAAATTAAAGTTTCCTAGGTTTTTGAGTGCTGTTTTACTGGATGTTTTATTTTAGAATAGTTCTGGATTTACAGAAAAATTTTGAAGATAATAACCATGTACACCATACCCAATTTCCCTTATTACTAATATCTTACTTATGTATGGGGCAAATGTAATAAGAAGTGAATCATCAGTGAAACAGAGTGAACCCTCACTTCTCTACTATCTCCCATATCCAGCAATGCTGTTCTAGAGCAAGTTCTTAAAGGAAAAACTGGAACAGTTGCGGCATAAAATTTCAGATCTCTAGCTGACCATCCTTTCAATGGTTTAACAGTATTCAATAGTCTGCCATGTTAAAAGGAAATCAAATTCTTTATTATACACTGCCAGCACTAACACAACACCCTGTTCCTCATGACTGCGACCACCACAATCCATCCCTCCCCCCCAATCCATACCTAAATTCAACATCAGCTTCTTTTTTCCTTGCCAGTATGAGAAAACGTTGAGAAAAAAATCCCCATATAGACTTTTCCTTGTCCATATGCTAAGTTTCTGGCTCAGTATGGAATGGCTTGTCTGGTGCCCCAACAGAGGAAATCTACATTACTCCCTTCTCCCATGTGTGCCCCCCTCCTTAGAACCCTCCCCATCAGTGCAACAGAGTCAATCCTCACTTCTCTAGTATCTCCAATATCCAACAATGCTGTTCCTGACCATGATGTTAAAGGAAAAACTGTACCAGTTGTGGCATAAAACTTCAGATCTTGAGCTGACCATCCTTTCAATAGTTTAACAGTATTCAATAGTCTGCCATGTAAAAAGGAAATCAAATTCTTTATTATAATCTTCCAGCACTAACACAATACACTCTTCCTCATGACTGCGACCACGACCATCAATTCCACCCTTCCCCAAATACAAACTCAATTCACTTTTGGACTTGCCGTTTCTTCATTCATCCTTGTGTTTGGAGTCTTATTCCTTATCTCTACTAGTCTACACTATTGTCTTATTAAGTTTCGCCATCTTCAGGCAACAGACATTACTCAAAGTGTCCTGTCCTCTATATATACTCTAGGTTAACGAGGAGCCACTCACTTCAGCTCTGATTGCCCAGAATCAGTGGTTGCCATGGTGTGTATTGACATCACAAAGCCTCAGCTTGACCATCCAGGAGGTGCCTGGGTGGCAGAAGATGCAGAAATCTCAGACACTCTGGTTATAGAACAGAGACCTTCCTCTTAACTCCTAAAATGTTTGTCAAATTGTCCTCTCTCTCTCTCATTTCCTCTAGTTCCATTATAGTCCTGCATATGGCAGGGACGTGGTGTTTCCTCAAAGACAATTTTCCAGGGGCCGGTCCATGCTTGCTGTTTCAAGAGACCTGGCATACATGGCATACTGTTCTTAATATGTTTGCTCACTTTCTTGGCGCTGTGTTTTAACCAAGGTCACCTCTCGGAGAAAGGTTGTTTCCCCAGGTAGGGATTTTCCCCTGAAGTTAGGGAGGGAATAAAACCTCTCAACTAAGTGCCAGGCGGGTAATTAATCACTTTAACTACGAACAATCATGCTTAAGCTACATACTCTTTACTCCCTGGAATGGAGATAAGAAACGCCCTAACCTTTGGAGTAGAGATTGATAGGATTGAATCAACTGGTATAAATACAGATGTAACAAGAAAGCAAGAGACAGAATTTAGAACACAGAACTTAGGAGACAGGACTTAGAAGACAGGACCAAGAGAGACAGAACCTAGGCACAGAACCTACACAGAACGTCCTCTAGAGACAGAAGGACTTCGCTGGAGAGAACATGGCAAAAGATCCTGGACTGAACGTGACTACAGAAATATGGCAAGAGAACCTGACTAGAACCTGGTGACCGAACCTGGCTAGAGATCTCAGACAGAACCTGGCTGGAGAACCTAGCGAGGGAACATGGCTACAGAACCTCGCTGGAGAACCAGCAGAACCTCTCTGGAGATGCAGACCAGAACTTGGCTGGAGATGCTGGCTGGAGATCCTGGCTAGGCTGCTGATTAACTGAACACTGTCTCCATGTCCTTCCTTCTTCACCGACTCCGTCCACGCCTTTGGGGACCCCTGGACCTGCTGGGGCTGGACCCCGGCATATGGCGCCCGAACAGGGACCCCTAGGTAAGCGCCCTGCACTCTGGACGGATAGGACTCCACCTTAGGAAGAGGGTGGATAGTCTTCGCTGACTCTGTCCACATCTTTGGGAACCCCTGGAACAGGATTCCCTTAGGTAACCCCCCCATTGAGAATCTCCACACTCGGGACTGATAGGACTCCACCAGGTACTGCAGACCCCCCTATAGAGGATAAGTAGGGTAAGAAGGTGGATAGTACAGAACTTAGATTGAGAAGATGTGCCATACTGAGTCCAAAGAAAGAAGACTCTGTATTGATCTTTAGATTAAGAAGATGTGCCATACTGAGTCTAAAGAAATAAGACTCTGTATTGATCTTTTAACACATATGCTTGCTAGCAGAGGAATTCAGGTTACTCCCAGTCAGACAGAACGTTTTATACAAGAAGTATGTCCTTGCTTTTCTGAGGAAGGAAAGGTAAATGTAAAGGCATGGGAGGAGGTAGGCCCAAGGAGCCTTATCCTTAACCCCACTGCAGTCTTTCCACCCCTGGAAAGTGCAGGATTGGCAAGCTCTCCCTGGGGTGATAGATCAGGACTCAGGTAATAGCGGAAAGCGCCAATCCTACTCTTAAAATGGATACAAGAGAGCATTTCAGGATTTTCTTTTTAATGCCTACTTTTAAAAAATAAAAAAGGGGGAATTTGCCGGGTGCCGGTACATGCTTGCTCTTTCAAAGGGACCTGGAATATATGGCATACTGTTCTTAATATGTTTGCTCACCTTCTTGGCGCTGTGTTTTAACCAAGGTCACCTCTCGGAGAAAGGTTGTTTCCCCAGGTAGGGATTTTCCCCTGAAGTTAGGGAGGGAATAAAACCTCTCAACTAAGTGCCAGGCGGGTAATTAATCACTTTAACTATGAACAATCATGCTTAAGCCACATAATCTTTACTCCCTGGAATGGAGATAAGAAACGCCCTAACCTTTGGAGTAGAGATTGATAGGATTGAATCAACTGGTATAAATACAGATGTAACAAGACAGCAAGAGACAGAATTTAGAACACAGAACTTAGGAGACAGGACTTAGAAGACAGGACCAAGAGAGACAGAACCTAGGCACAGAACCTACACAGAACGTTCTCTAGAGACAGAAGGACTTCCCTGGAGAGAACATGGCAAAAGATCCTCGACTGAACCTGACTACGGAAATATGGCAAGAGAACCTGACTAGAACCTGGTGACCGAACCTCGCTAGAGATCTCAGACAGAACCTGGCTGGAGAACCTAGGGAGGGAACATGGCTACAGAACATGACTGGAGATCCTAAGCAGAACCTCTCTGGAGATCCAGACCAGAACTTGGCTGGAGATCCTGACAAGAGAACCCGGCTATGATGATCACCTGAACACTGTCTCTGTGTCCTTCCTTCTTCGACGACTCCATCCACACCTTTGGGGACCCCTGGACATGCTAGGGTTGGACCCCGGCAACAATTGCCATACTTCCTCGTCATTTCAGTGGTCCATTCCAATAAGTTCAGATATTAACGTTAAATAGGATTTTGAGTGTTTTTTTTAATGGAGGTTTTATTTTAGAATAGTTCCAGATTTACTGAAAAATTGTGAAGATAATAAATATCTACACCATACCCAATTTCACTTATTACTAATATCTTATTTATGTATGGGGCGAATGTAACAGGAAGCGAATCATCAGTAAAACAGAGTGAAACCTCACTTCTCTAGTATCTCCAATATCCAGCAATGCTGTTCTAGAGCAAGTTGTTAAAGGAAAAACTGGACCAGTTGCGGCATAAAACTTCAGATCTTGAGCTGACCATCCCCACAATAGTTTAACAGTATTCAATAGTCTACCATGTAAAAAGGAAATCAAATTCATTATTTTAAACTGCAGGCACTAACACCACACTCTGTTCCTCATGACTGCGACCACCACCATCCATCCCACCCCACCAATCCAAACCTAAATTAAACATCAGCTTCTTTTTTCCTTGCTGGTATGAGAAAATGTTGAGAAAAAAATGCCCATTCAGACTTCTCCTTGTCCATATGCTAAGTGCCTGGCTCAGTATGGAATGGCTTGTCTGGTGCCCTAACTAAAGAAATCTACATTACTCCCTTCTCACCTCTGTGCCCCATCCTTAGATCCCTCCCCATCAGTGCAACAGAGTCAAACCTCACTTCTCTAGCATCTCCAATATCCAACAATGCTGTTCTTTATATGCTGTTAAACGAAAAACTGTACCAGCTTTGGCATAAAACTTCACATCTTGAGCTGTCCATCCTTTCAATAGTTTAACAATATTCAATAGTCTGCCATGTAAAAAGGAAACCAAATTCTTTATTATACACTGCCAGCACTAACACAACACCCTGTTCCTCATGACTGTGACCACCACCATCCATCCCACCGCCCCCCCAAATACATAAATTCACATTTGGACTTGCTGTTTCTTCATCCATCCTTGTGTTTGGAGTCTTATTCCTTATCTCTAATAGTCTACAATATCATCTTAAGTTTCGCTATCTTGAGGCAATATACAGTACTCAAATGGTCCTGGCCTATATATATACTCTTTAGGTTAATGAGGAGCCAGTCACTTCAGCTCTGCTTACCCAAAATCAGTGGTTGCCATGGTGTGGCTTGTCATCACAAAGTATCAGCTTGACCATCCAGGAGGGGCGAGGGTGGAAGAGGATGCAGAAATCTCAGACACTCTGGTCATAAAACAGAGACCTTCCTCTTAATTACTAAATTTTTTTCCAAACTGACCTCTCTCTCTCTCTCATTTCCTCTACTTCCATTACAGTCCAGCATATGGCAGGGAGGTGGTGTTTCCTATAAGACTATTGCCATTTTCCCCCATCATTTCAGGGGTCCACTCCACTATGTTCAGAAATTAAAGTTTCCTAGGATTTTGAGTGCTGTTTTACTGGATGTTTTATTTTAGAATAGTTCCGGATTTACAGAAAAATTTTGAAGATAATAACCATGTACACAATACCCAATTTCCCTTATTACTAATATCTTACTTATGTATGGGGCAAATGTAATAAGAAGTGAATCATCAGTGAAACCAAGTGAAACCTCACTTCTCTAGTATCTCCAATATCCAGCAATGCTGTTCTAGACCAAGTTGTTAAAGGAAAAACTGTACCAGTTGTGCCATAAAACTTCAGATCTTGAGCTGACCATCCTTTCAATAGTTTAACAGTATTCAATAGTCTGCTATGTAAAAAGGAAATCAAATTCATTATTATACACTGCGAGCACCAAAACAGCACCCTCTTCCTCATGACTGTGACCACCACCATCCATCCCACACCCCCAATCCAAACCTAAATTAAACATCAACTCTTTTTTCCTTGCCAGTCTGAGAAAGTGTTGAGAAAAAAATCAAATCCCCATTTGGACTTCTCCTTGTCCTTATGCTAAGTGTCTAGCTCAGTATGCAATGGCTTGTCTCCTGCCCCAACTAAATAAATCTACATTAATCCCTTCTCACATGCCTGCCCCCTCCTTAGATCCCTCCCCTTCAGTATAAAAGAGTCAAACCTCACTTCTCTAGTATCTTCAATACCCAACAATGCTGTTCTAGACAATGATGTCAAAGGAAAAACTGTACCAGTTTTGGCATAAAACTTCACATCTTGAGCTGCCCATCCTTTCAATAGTTTAACAATATTCAATAGTCTTCCATTTAAAAAGGAAATCAAATTCTTTATTATACACTGCCAGCACTAACACAACACCCTGTTCCTCATGACGGTGACTACCACCATCCATCCCACCCACCCCCAATACAAACATAAATACACTTTTGGACTTTCACTTTCTTCATCCATCCTTGTGTTTGGAGTCTTGTTCCTTATCTCTAATAGTCTACAATATCGTCTTATTAAGTTTCGCTATCTTGAGGCAACCTACAGTACTCAAAGGGTCCTGGGCTCTATGTATACTCTTTAGTTTAATGAGGAGCCACACACTTCATCTCTGGTTGCCCAAAATCAGTGGTTGACATGGTGTGGCTTGACATCACAAAGCCTCAGCTTGACCATCCAGGAGGGTCGGGAGTGGCAGAGGATGCAGAAATCTCAGACACTCTGGTTATAGAAGAGAGACCTTCCTCTTAACTCCTAAAATTTTTCCCAACTGACCACTCTCTCTCTTTCCTTTCCTCTAGTTGCATTGTAGTCCAGCATATGGCAGGGAGGTGGTGTTTTCTCTAAGATAATTCCCATACTCCCCTGTCATTTCAGTGGTCCATTCCAGTATATTCAGTTGCTACCATTTCTTAAGTTTTTGAGCTTTGTTTTAATAGATGATTTATTTTAGAATAGTTCCAGATTTACAGAAAAATTGTGAAGATAATACCCATGTACCCCATACCCAATTTCCCTTATTACTATTTACTCACTTTTGAAGCGGGCAAATGTAACATGAAGTGAATCATTAGTGAAACAGTTAGAGTGAAACCTCACTTCTCTAGTATCTCCAATATCCAGCAGTGCTGTTCTAGACAAAGTTGTTAAAGGAAAAACTGGACCAGTTGTGGCATAAATATTCTTGTCTTGAGCTGACCATACTTGCAATAGTTTAACTATATTCAATAGTCTACCATTTAAAAAGGAAATCAAATTTATTATTATACACTGCAAGCACTAATATGACACCCTGCTCCTCATGACTGCAACCACCACTGTGGGAAACTGTTTATTGCCTTCACTATCTGATAAGCATAGTCAGAGAACTTCCCCAAAGCCCCAAATGCTGGGTGCCATTGAAGCCCTAGCAAAGCATGGAGCTAGGCTCCACCTCTGTTTGTCCAGACAGTGGTAGCTGAAACTACTCCCCCATTTATTATTATGTAAATCCTTGCTGATGGGCTAGTCTGCCTGTTAATGGGGGGTCACCTGCCTCAGGCTACTCCAGATCAATAAAAGATTGGAGCAGCCTGAGCATGGGTGGAAGTCCCCCTCCTTGAGTTAGACTTGCCCACCTGGACCTCCAATATTGCAAAATTATCTCGAGTCTTTTTCTCTCATTTGTTGCACTGCTCCTCTTTCAGGTACTGAACCCTACTCCATGCGGGACCTGGAAGGAAACACTGGACATCTGGCGCCCAAGGGGTAATCTGGAAGTGCAGGGCTTGCTGGAGCGGGAAAGGAAGTTTTCACGGAAAAGGTGTGGAAAACTCACCAAAAAAAGGTGAGGGGAAGTCTCTGGCACGCAATGCCCAGGATCAACTACAGAAACCCAGGTCTGTAAGTACACTGGTTACCTTTGCTTAACCAGGCTAACAAATGGGGCAGGATTTGGCTTTAAGAAAATAGATTCGGCTCTAAAAAGTTATATTTGGCTTTTAAAAAACTAAGAAACTGTATTATGTGCTTTTGATTTGCCTGTTTAAAGTGTTAAAATTTTAGAAGGTAATCTTTTAAAGTTTTTGCATGTTATTATAGAACATAACCTTTGCTTTTCTTGAGGAAGGTACGTTAGATCTTAAAAGGTTGCCAAAACAGTTAGTTAGAACTTGGAAAAAGGTTAGCAGCAAGAAAAACCTCATCTCAAAAAAAAACTTTTTCCATGGGGAACATAATATTGCATTTGCCAAAGCCTTTTACAGAGGCTGAGGAGGAGTCTCCTCAACTGGTTCCCTCAGCTCCTCCTAGTGAGGAGTGGGAAGAAACCTTAGAGGAATGGCCTTCAGGGTCCTCTTCACCTCCGCATGCACATCCTAATTGTGATATGCTTAATTCACTGTCATTTGAATCACCTGTGCAAAAAGCCATCAGAGAAGGATTGAGGGAAATACCGGCGGAAGAAAGGTTTGCTTTCCCTATCATAGATGTACCTGATCCACAGCTACGGAATCAGGTAATCAGACAGCATGTAAAAATTGACTTTAAAATGATAAAGGCCTTACGTGAAAGTGTAGTCCAAAATGGTCCAACAGCTCCTTTTACAGGAGAAATTATGTATAGTATTTCTGAAGCTTTCCTAATCCCTCACGATTGGTATTCTCTAGCACATGCAACTCTGGATGGAGGAGATTATTTACTATGGAAAGAGGAATTCTTAGAGAGGTGCCAGGAGCAAGCCCAAATAAACCGCGGGCTGAATGCTCAAATACCTTATGAAATGCTAGCAGGACTGGCACAATACAATGAAGTTCGAACCCAGTTAGATTATGTGCAACTGGCATATGAGCAAATTCGAGCTTCTGGAAGGAAAGCGTGGTGGACTTTACCAGCAAAAGGGGACTCTGAGGGAGCTTTTAGTAAATGTTTACAGGGGCCTTTAGAATCATTTTCTGATTTTGTGGCTCGTCTCAGTTGAGCAGTGGGACGACAGATTCAACATGAGGCAGCAGGAGACATTTTAATTCAACAATTAGCCTATGAAAATGCCAATGATGATTGTAAGAAATGCCTGATGCCTCTGAGAAAAGGCAGTGCCATTACAGAAATGATTCGAGCATGTCAGAATGTGGGGTCAGGCACTTTTCAAGTGAATTTACTCACTGCCGCTGCTACTGTAAATAAAAGGTGTCATAACTGTGGAAACATAGGACATTTTAGAAAAGAATGTAGACAACCAAGAAGGACACAAGGGGGCGCTCCAGGGAAAGGCGCTAAGATATGGCCTCATCAGCCTATCAAAACAGATCCAACCTCTCTGTGTCCTAGATGCCACAAGGGCTACCATTGGGCAGGCCATTGTAAATCGAGATTCCACAAAAATGGGCAGCCATTAAATCAAGACACAGGGTATGGCCAACCACAGGGAAACGGCCAATGGGGCAACCCCCAGCCCCGTCAATAAAAGGGGAGATCTGCCCTGCAAAGCCCACAGTGAAATCTCTGATTTGGGCCACTCCAGGAAGTGCAAGCCTAGATCTTAACAGTACTATAGCGGTCACTTTGACCCCTGATATGGCTCTGCAAGCTGCTCCTACAGGAATCTGGGGACCTGTGCCATCAGGAACTTTAGGGTTAATTTTAGAGAGAAGTGGAAACACTCTGAAAGGATTAACTGTTTTGCCGGAGTCATAGATTCAAATTATGAGGGAGAAATTAAAGTAATATTAGAATGCAATCACATTATGCAAATTACTCCAGGACAAAGAATTTCTCAGATACTACTTCTACCTTATGATCAACAAGGCAAGGCTATAAATAGGAAAAGAGGAATGCAAGGACTTGAAAGCTCAGACATCTATTGGATATAGGAAATTAGCAAAACTCATCCTATGATTAATTTGAGAATAGAAGGAAAAATATTTAAAGGCCTAGTAGACACTGGGGCAGATGTCAGCGTTATCAGCAAAGAATTCTGGCCTCTTAGTTGGTCCATGGTAGAAGCTATGGACTCAATTAGAGGGGTGGGAGTTCCTGGTAACACACAACGTAGTGCTGCAGTCTTAAAATGGCAAGATGAAGAAGGACAGACAGGATGGTTTCAGCCCTACGTTGTCTCTGGAATTACAGTCAATTTATGGGGCTGGGATGTCTTAGAAGGTTTACAAGCTTGTATTATTACTGGCAAAGGTCAGCAGCTTGTAACTCAGATGGGATATCAGAGTGATCAAGGTGTAAAAAACCCAGGAAGGCGAGGATATCAACGTTTTTAGGATTGGTCACTGCTCAGTCTCCTCGCCCCCATTCTGATCCTATACAATGGAAAGATGATAAACCTGTATGGGTGGATCAGTGGCCATTAACCAAGGAGAAATTAGGTCATATTCATGGATTGATACAGGGACAAATAGAAGCTGGTCATATAGAGCCTTCCAATAGCCCTTGGAATACGCCTATGTTTATTATACCTAAGAAGGTGGCAGGGAAATGGCGTTTGATACATGATCTCAGAGCAATTAATGCTACTATGCATACCATGGGAGCTTTGCAACCTGGACTCCCAGCGCCTTCACAAATCCCTTTAAATTGGTCTCTCATAATAGTAGATCTGAAGGATTGTTTTTTCACCATTCCCTTGGCACCTCAAGATAAAGAAAGATTTGCCTTTTCAGTGCCATCTATTAATAATATAGAACCCATGAGAAGATATCAGTGGAAAGTTTTGCCTCAAGGAATGGGCAATAGCCCTACCTTGTGCCAAAAATATGTGGCTCAAGCTGTTCAACCTTTAAGGGACAGATATTCCCGATGTTACATTATCCATTACATGGATGACTTGCTCTTAGCAAGTCCACGGGAAGAGCAGACTTTAGGAATATTTTTCCAATTAGAGAAGGAGCTCCCTAAATGGGGCTTAAAAATTGCTCCAGAAAAGGTACAAAAAGAAACACCTTTTAAATATCTGGGAACCATTATTGAAAACCAATGCATTAGGCCACAAAAGGTGGAACTAAGAAAAGATTGTCTTAAAACTTTAAATGATTTTCAGAAATTATTAGGGGACATTAACTGGCTAAGACCCTACCTAAAAATCTCTACGGGAGAAATGACAAATTTATTTGATATACTTAGGGGTGACTCTGACCTTTCCTCACCCAGAACACTAACAGATGATGCCAGAAAGGAGTTGCTAAGAATTGAACAGGCGATATCCTCAGCTCATGTAGCACGGGTACAGCCTGAATTGCCTTTATTGGGACAGATTAACCATACTGCAAATAGTCCCACTGGAGTCATCTTCTAAAATAAAGACTCTCCCGCTATTATTGAATGGGTCCACCTAGGCCATCAGTCCTCTGAAACTGCTATTACTTATATAGGACTGATGGCTCAATTAATATATCAGCTTAGGAAGCTTTGCAAGCAGCTTAGAGGAGAAGAACCTAAATGCATCTATCTTCCCCTCACTGGAAAGCAATTAGAAATGTTCTTTCAAACTGATGTAAATTGGCAAATTGGGTTAAGTGGATATTCAGGGGAACTTAGTTGTCACCTATTAAAAGATAAACTTTTACAATTTTTAAATAAGACCTCCATCATTATACCAAAAAATACTAGGCAGGAACCAATTCCTGGAGCTTTAACTGTTTTTACTGATGGGTCATCAAATGGGAAAGCTGCCTATCACGCTATAAATTCTGACCGAGTCATACTGACCAGTCATACTTCTGTGCAAAGAATTGAGTTAGAAGCTATTAAGGCTGCATTGCAAGATTTCCAACAGCCTGTTAACATAATTTCTGATTCCTCTTATGCTTCGGGCCTAGTAGGTAGAATTGAAACTGCCCGGTTGAAATGGCTTAGTGACCAAAGTTTATTCTTACTATTTAAGCAGGTTCAGCAGATTGTGCAGCAGAGAAAATACCCTTTTTATATCACTCACATCAGGGCTCACAGTGTATTACCTGGCCCATTAACTAAAGGAAATGCACATGCTGATCAATTGGTTGCTTTATTAAAAGAGGCTTCAGAGTCTCATCAGCTTTTACATCAGCCTGCTAAAATGTTGTCCAAACAATTCTCAATCTCTCGACAGAAAGCAAAACATATTATCAAGGAATGTCCCAGGTGCATGTTACATCTACCTCAAGGGCCTAACACAGGAGTCAACCCTAGAGGTTTCCTAAGGGACCATATCTGCCAAATGGATTTAACACATTATACTCCTTTTGGATGTCTTGGGGCGTTACATGCCTCTGTAGATACTTTTTCAAAGTCCTGTGGGCCACTGTATCTACAAGAGAGACGGCAAAACAGGTTATTAATCATTGCTTAGCTGCTTTTGCCATCATGGGAATTCCAAAGATTATTAAAACTGATAATGGACCTGCTTATACAAGCTGTCAATTCCAGGAATTTTGTAAAAAGTGGAAAATTCAGCACATTACAGGAATACCTTATAATTCCCAAGGACAGGCCATTATTGAACGTCAACACCAAAGACTGAAATCTCAATTAGAAAAACAAAAAGGGGGGATGATGGAGAAATCACCTGTGGGTAGGCTGCATCAAGCCTTAATTACTCTAATTTTTTTCACTTGTGATGCTGATGGAAAGACACCTATGGAGCTACATTGGTGTCAGAATAAAACAAAAGAAAATGGTCTAGTTAAATGGAAGGATCCCGAATCTGGTTTATGGAAGGGACCTGACCCATTATTAAGCTTTGGCAGAGGGTACACTTGTATATTCCCAGAGAATTTTTCCAAACCCATATGGATTCCTGCTAGAAATATTAAACTGCATCAGGAATCTAGCCAGACTGAACATCTTGCGCCTGGAGCCATAACATGTAGCTGTAAACAATCAACTACCTCAGCCACAGAGAGTAGCGACTCCAAGCAGTCCACTGAAGAAGCGGAACAGGAGGAAGACAAACCAGACAACCAATAGCCCAGAGGCCACCTGGAGCACAGTAAAGTGAAGTATGGTAATAATTAATTCAGGTAAAAACTATAAATTTCATATGTCTTAGAAGGCACATTTTTCCTTTACCTGGGAAGGACAGCACAGCTCTCCCAAGTTAGAGGGCTCCAGTTAGCATGTCAACTCAGTGTCCTGGAGACCCAAAACTGCCTATGTGCCTAAGTTTAACCCAGGTCACTCAAGGGTTCTAGATCCAAAACTGGAATTTAGATAACATGCCTAAGTTTTACCTAGGTTACCTAAGGACTCTAGATAATGTGTTTAAACAAAACTGTAATGTGGATAGCATGCTGTCTCTGCTTCTGTAAATTGCTTTTGTTTTCGGCAAACTAGGTTCCTCATTCCAAACTTTGAGACAGCCAGTTTAAAATTAAGTTGTCATGACCTACAGCAAAGAATATTCTTACATGGTATTATTCTACAAGTCTCATTAATAATTTTTGATGCTTTAAAACAGTATATTGTGCATTTATCCCAAACAAATTTACAAATGAATTTGAATGGTTTACATGAAGGGATTCATTCCTTTCCACTGTGTGGAGGGCCTCCTGGGGCAGGCACTTAAGCATTCTGTATTGACCTATCTTGACTTTTTTCTGCCAAGAGGAATCCAATTGCCTACAGCTGTTATCTGAGCTCTCTGTTCAAGCTGGGATCATGAAAAGCTGGTACCATGGATCTGTCTCTGGCCCAATGGCGTAAGCTGGGCCATCTCTGGAGAAGAAACCTGGATTCCCTATGATCAATGCCGGGGCCCCGCCAGCAGGCGAGGGGATCCAAAAGGCAGTTGCTGGACATGGAGGCCAGACGGACATAGGTTAACAAGGAGACAGAGCTGAACCTCACATCACCCTACTTGGCCCAGTTATAGTTGTTAGTCAACGACGGGTAAGAACCCACAGGGTGGGGCGACCTAAGACAGGCACAGCCAAGGGCCAGTAGGAGAAAACTTGGGGTGCAACAAAGGTGGGGCACAGACCCCCCGCCAATGGTGCACGGGCTTGAATACTCGCCCCTTCTGAGGAAGGTCTCCTGTCCCCATGGCTGCTTCTTGGTTCCCATGTCCAGCCCATATCAGGAACCAAATAACAGAAGAGATTTGGTCCAGCTGAAATCAGAATCCAGATAAACGGAGGCTTGGCTAACAGACCCTATGTCTAAATCTAGCCTAACAACAGGAATGCTCAGAGCCTTCACAAGGATGTAAAGTGATCCTTTTCATTAATATTTACAGTGTAAATTAAGATTATTGTTAAAATATTAAATTTGGCAGCAAGATAGTTTTCAAATTAATTAAATTCTAGTTTTCAAATTAATTAAATTTGGCTAATTTGAAATGAGTAATTATTCAAAAAGTATTAACAAAAATTTTCATTTCTTGGTAAACATGCTATGAACCTAAAGCATGCTCAGGTTCATTTTTTTTTTGCGTGCAAAAAATTAATATTTAAAGCTATCTAGACTGCATTATAAAATTTCCAAGAAGTCTCCTAATTAAATAAAAAAATGGGGGGGGGGATAGTGGAAAAATATAGTGGTAGAATACCATGTAAGGGAATAGATCCTGTAACTAAATTATATTTAGAGAAATTTTTTTTTCGGTTATAATGCTAATAGTGAGACACCCAGAAAAAACACACATTATGCCAGGGTAAGCCAGGGAAAGATCATGTTACAGAAAAGACCCCAAGTAAGGTTTTGTTTTTTTTTTCCTTTAACCTTTGGTCGAGAATATGTTTGTATACTTTCAGAGAACAGCTACAAGACCATGTGGATTCCTGTAACAACGGATCACAAAAAGCCAGGCATGAAGACAGAAGAGATAGTTCAGAGATGGAGATGGTGGAAGACGCCTTGCCATGCTAGCAGTCAGAAGCTGTGCGGCGCTGCAGGTTGCCCAGGACAATACCAGAAAGGACCGGACCTGCATTTTCCACCATCCAGAACCAACATTTCATTGCTGGCATGTACACATGAACTTTTGGACCTTGAAACATGGACTCAGAACTTTTGGACATTGAAATTGGGACTTGATTATTTTTTAAAGAAAAAATAAGGGGGAGATGTGGAAAACTGTTTATTGCCTTCACGATCTGATAAGCATAGACAGAGAACTCTCCGAAACCCCTGGAATGCTGGGTGCCTTTGAAGCCCTAGCAAAGCTCAGAGCTAGGCGCCACCTCTGTTTATCCAGACAGTGATAGCTGAAACTACTCCCCCATTTATTATTATGTAAATCCTTGCTGATGGGCTAGTCTTCCTGTTAATGGGGAGTCACCTGCCTAAAGGCTACTCCAGATCAATAAAAGATTGGAGCAGCCTGAGCATGGGTGGAAGTCCCTCTCCTTGAGTTGGACTTGGTCGCCTGCACCTCCAATATTGCAAAGTTATCTCGTGTCTTTTTCTCTCATTTGTTGTGAGGCTCCACTTTCAGATACCGAACACTACTCCACGCTGGACATGGAAGGAAACACTCGACACACCACCATCAATCCCACCCCCCCCCGAATCCAAACCTAAATTAAACATCAGCTTCTTTCTGCCTTGCAAGTATGAGAAAGTGTTGAGGAAAAAAATCCCCATTCAGTATTCTCTTTGTCCTTATGCTAAGTGTCTGGCTCAGTATGGAATGGCTTGTCTGGTGCACCAATTAAAGAATTCTACATTTCTTTCTTCTCACATGCCTTCCTCCTCCTTATATCCCTCCCCATCATCTGAAAACTCGCAAAAATACAAAAACATTTCCTTCATACCCTTGGTGGTATTTATTCAAGGAGACCATTAATGTTTTCATCTTCTCATAATGCCCATTTCTGAAGCATTTTTGATAGAGGGATACACATTGTTAAGTGTGTTCCTCTGGGAGACCCTGGGTATCACCTCTGGTAGATGAAAACTCCAGCATTTCTTCTTTTGCATTCGTTGGCTTTCTTACTGGAGGTTTTCCCCTTCCTGTAGAAAAATACAATTATCTGATTTTTTCTGTCTTTCTCCCTCTTGTCTTCATTCAGCTTAAAGACCTAATTTACCAACGCCAAAATCTTGGTTATGTGAAAGGACAGAACAGGACTGATAGCTGTGTCCTTATCCTCTCTTCCAAGAAAAAGCCACAGCATGTATCAGTTACTCAGCCTGCCCTTATCTCAGCCAATGGGAACGTGGGGGAAACTAGCCCAAGCCCAAGAATATGCTAGCTACCCACCTGTCTTTGTGTAAGAAGAAACCTAGCGGTACCATGCCCTAGCCTCACTAGCCCCCTGCCATCACTCAACAAACTGGCATAGGCCAAATCAGTGGTCAGAGTGTGCCCCCACCCCCGACAACAAGCCCTATAAATACTTTGTTCCCTTGGGACTCGGGGCTCTCTTTTGCATCCAGTAAAGGAGGCAGTGGGGGGGACCAAGTCCTGGACTTGAATAAAATACTTTATGCTTTTGCATCGGACTCGGCTCCCTAGTAGTCTGTCTTGGGGGATCTTGAAATCTGGGCCTAACATTTGAGGGCTCGTCTGGGACCCCGGAGACTCACGAGGGACCCCGAATAGGAGGGTCTGACTAACCGCGGTAAGTGTCTGTGTGTTGTCTGTTGTTTTGTGTATGTTCTGTCCTGTGTGAGCTCACTTATGAAATCTGTAATGCCCGTAACGAACTAGGTAGATGCACTGGGGGCCCACTCATGGGAGGAGTTGGGGGATGCCCCAATCCTCCATCTCTAGGGGCCGAGAAAACCCTCAAACAGAGACGAGTGGTGCATGGCCATCGTCTTATCTAATCTGTAGTTTTGCTTCCACGGTGTTGGAAAGTTGTTTTGGTTTTGTGCTGGGGCCCAGCAACAGCAGGTCCAGGGGTTCCCAAAGGCGTAGACGGAGTCGGCGAAGAAGGAAGGACACGGAGACAGTGTTCAGTTGATCAGCAGCCTAGCCAGGATCTTCTGCCAGGATCTACAGCCAAGTTCTGGTCTGGATTTCCAGAGAGGTTCTGCTTAGGATCTCCAGCCAGGTTCTGTGTCCATGTTCTCTCGCTAGGTTCTCCAGGTTCTCCAGCCAGGTTCTGTGGTCATGTTCCCTCGCTAGGTTCTCCAGCCAGGTTCTGTCCAGGTTCTCCGGCCAGGTTCAGTCACCAGGTACTAGTCAGGTTCTCTTGACAATTTCTGTAGTCAGGTTCAGTCCAGGATCTTTTGACATGTTCTCTCCAGCGAAGTTCTTCTGTCTGTAGATTTTGTGTAGGTTCTGTCTTCTTGGTTCTCTTCTAAGTTCTGTCTCTTTCTGTCTTGTTACATCTGTATTTATACCAGTTGATTCAATCCTATCAATCTCTATTACAAAGGTTAGGACCTTTCTTATCTCCATTTCAGGGAGTAAAGATTATGTAGCTTAAGCATGCTTGTTCATAGTTAAAGTGATTAATTACCCGCCTGGCACTAAGTTGAGGGGTTTTATTCCCTCCCTAACTTCAGGGGAAAATCCCTACCTGGGGAAACAACCTTTCTCCGAGAGGTGACCTTGGTTAAAACACAGCGCCAAGAAGGTGAGCAAACATATTAAGAACAGTATGCCATATATGCCAGGTCCCTTGAAACAGCAAGCATGGACCAGCTCCTGGCAAATTCCCCCTTTTTCATTTTTTAAAAGCAGGCATTAAAAAGAAAAACCCAAAATGCTCTCTTGTATCCATTTTAAGAGTAGGATTGGCGCTTTCCGCTATTACCTGAGTCCTGATCTATCACCCCAGGGAGAGCTTGCCAATCCTGCTCCTTCCCGGGGTGGAAAGGCTGCAGTGGGGTTAAGGATAAGGCTCCCTGGGCCTACCTTCTCCCATGCCTCTACATTTACCTTTCCAGCACCTTTCCTTCCTCAGAAAAGCATGGACATATTTCTTGTATAAACTGTTCCATCTGACTGGGAGTAACCTTAACTCCTCTGCTAGCAAGCATATGTGTTAAAAGATCAATAGTCTTATTTCTTTAGGCTCAGTATGGCACATCTTCTTAATCTAAAGATCAATAGAGTCTTCTTTCTTTGGACTCAGTATGACACATCTTCTCAATCTAAGAATCAATACAGAGTCTTCTTTCTTTGGACTCAGTATGGCACATCTTCTCAATCTAAGTTCTGTATTATCCACCTTCTTACCCTACTTATCCTCTATAGGGGGGTCTGCAGTACCCTGGTGGAGTCCTATCCGTCCCGAGTGTGGGGTTCTCAATGGCAGGGGGGGGGGGTGTTTACCTAGGGGAATCCTGTTCAAGGGGTTCCCAAAGGTGTGGGCGGAGTCGGCGAAGACTATCCACCCTTTTCCTATGAGATCTCCAGGGAAGTTCTCGTCTGGATCTCCTGCGAAGTTCTGGTTAGGATCTCCAGCCAGGTTCTGTGTCCATGTTCTCTTGCTAGGTTCTCCAGCCAGGTTCTGTAGCCATGTTCCCTCGCTAGGTTCTCCAGGTTCTCCAGCCAGGTTCTGTGGCCATGTTCCCTCGCTAGGTTCTCCAGCCAGGTTCTGTCCAGGTTTTCCATCCAGGTTCAGTCACCAGGTTCTAGTCAGGTTCTCTTGACAATTTCTGTAGTCAGGTTCAGTCCAGGATCTTTTGCCATTTTCTCTCCAGCGAAGTTCTTCTGTCTGTAGGTTCTGTGTAGGTTCTGTCTTCTTGGTTCTCTTTTAAGTTCTGTCTCTTTCTGTCTTGTTACATCTGTATTTATACCAGTTGATTCAATCCTATCAAACTCTATTCCAAAGGTTAGGGCGTTTCTTATCTCCATTCCAGGGAGTAAAGATTATGTAGCTTAAACATGATTGTTCGTAGTTAAAGTGATTAATTACCCGCCTGGCACTTAGTTGAGAGGTTTTATTCCCTCCCTAACTTCAGGGGAAAATCCCTACCTGGGGAAACAACCTTTCTCCGAGAGGTGACCTTGGTTAAAACACAGCGCCAAGAAGGTGAGCAAACATATTAAGAACAGTATGCCATATATGCCAGGTCCCTTGAAACAGCAAGCATGGACCGGCTCCTGGCAGTTTTGCTTCCATAGAGTTGGAAGACTGTATTTGTCTGTATTTTTTCTTTCTGTTTTCTGTGGACTTACTGGACGGACGTGATGGGACAGACTCAAACAACTCCTTTAAGCATTATGGTCGTTTTAAAGTCAAGGGCTGGGCCAAATCTGTTTGCCAGCCTCAGTGTGGTTTTCCAGAACTGCTGGGTACTTGGGACCTTGAAGCTTACAGAATTCAAATGATAAAAAACTTATGTCTTGCATTTTTGATGTTTATTCTTAAAAATGTTACTGATTGAGAAATGCTGAATATTTGCTAAAAGTTTAAGTTTCGGTTTGAATTGGGAAAAATTGTGTGTTGTGGGAGCTAAATGCCTTTGCTGAATGAATGTTTGGTGAAAGTATGTGAGTGTGGAGGGAGGGGGCCTGCCCTCTCCTCTCATTTGTGTGGCTCCACGACTTAGGTCAGGCGGGCAACTGAGTAAGGACATGTGAAAACAGGTCACTCCCTCCATTGTCTGTCTCTCCTCACCAATCATCATGAGGTCGGGAAAAAGTAAACCTGTTAAAAATACTTTTGAAGGGGTACAATAGAGATTGTGGAGTTGGAATGAATGCCGAGACATTGAGAAAGCATTAGTGAACAGCTGTTTGTTTGTGTAGGGCTAGCCAATTTGCTACAGAGAGAGGGGACTGGAAGCAGTCTTAACTCCTACGGTAGGTTCTCACCAAAAGGTTGGTCAAGAATTCTTTTCTGGGACATGGGTGCAAGGAGTGCCCCCACGCTAATCTGGGGAGTTGGGCATTGTTTTGTTTTCTGCTCAGCTCCAGTCTGGGCTAGTCTACCGAGAGAGTGTGAATACGAGTGTTTGTCTATTTTGACTGTTCATTACTAGTCTGCGTGAAGTGGAAGTTACTTTGATTTATTTTTCATTTCTGTTAATTCATCTGGCTGAACGTTTGGACTGGACCCGGGATGGGCTGCAAGAATCTCTAGCAGTTCTCAGAGTCTTTTGCTCGGCATTACAGAAGGAATCAGCCCACTTAGTTAATATAAATTTCTGTCTATAAGTTGCTCTTACCTGGGTTGTAAATCACTGTAATTCCAAGATGGCTTAGTTCTGAGATTGCTTATAAAAGTGCAGGAGAGAAGTCTTTTCAAGTGAACTGTTTGCTTAGCAAATTAACAAAGTAGCAAATTTCAAAGAACTTGTTATTCATGGTTTTCTTATCTCTTTGGTGGACAGCTCCACAGGATGGCGAGAATTACTGCCTGTGACTGTATTTTGTTTAACTTGCTGTTTTCAATTGTTTATTAGAACCCACATAGAGAACATAACCTGGTCTTTCCCTTCCTCCCTCATCCGGATTCTGAAAGCATCTGTAACTGGATTTCAGATGGTCTCCAGGTTTTCTGTATGCAAGAAACCTCCCTATGCACCTGTTATATTTCCAGGCCGACTCTGTGAGGAAAAGCAATGGGCCTGGGCTGAGACAAGGGGGGCCGGGTTTTGGTAGTTATGCTGCTGGCTGCAAACCTAACAGGTCTTATCAATGAACTTCAAGGTTACAAAAAAATAATTATAAGCAAAGTCTTTCTCTGCCTTGGTTTATTCTTTTAACCCCTCCAATGCTGAATCAGACTGATACTTGTTCTTAGTTTTATCACAAAATGTCTAGATATATCTTAAGAGTAAAAGTACATTTAAAATATGTTCATAAATATTAATCTAAAATTACTGAATGTTCAATTTGGAAATCATTAAAGGATCAAGGTTTCTAAGAATAAAAACAAACAAACAAACAAACAAACAAAAAAACACAACAACAACTAAACTCCCGCTAGAAAAGCAGAGGAGGCACAAAGCTAGAATCCGCAGCCCCCTTGGTAATTTAGAACTGTTTGCCAGGCAGACTCAGCCCCTGAGAGCCAGGTCAAAGAAGGGGGGGTTGAATGCCTGAGCTGACCTCAAGGCCCAGAAGCCGCTGGGGGAGAAGATGCCGCCTGCTCCTGGATCAAGGATAGCCTACTTGACCTGCAGCAGCTGCTGTTGGGCACCTAAGTGCAGGCTAAGCTGGAGAACGCAGAGGTGCTGGAGCTACCAGTGAGGTGTGTGCTGCAGGGCAGAGCATGTGGGTGCGAGCAGCTGCAGGCAGAAGCCAGCTAGTGCTTCGCTGCCGGCTACATCCAGTGAATCCACTGCTTGAGTCCATACCACTGCAAAAGGGCAGCGGCTTCCAGAATTTCCTAGGGGTCCCTCTGGCTGGGCCCCTGGGAGACACTAGGTGGAGTAGCCTGCTCACAGGAGGGGCTAATATCCCATTCTAGTGCACTCCCTTGAAAGAGGCCTGGTTGCTGCTCTGCCACGAAGGAAACTGTTAAAAAGGCAAAAAGCAGGACCCTAAGAGTTAACAAAAAGGCACTCTCCCTGGACCTGGAAGCCATCAGGACTTTGAAATTCTCCAAGAGAGGGGGAGTCTGACTCAGGGACTGGCTGAAACCTCATTGGGTTAGAAAAACTGGAGGCTGCATAGTCAACTTATAGACTCCAGTTTGCTGGGCAGAGGTTCAAGCCCAGTTATATAGGGGTTAAACTACCTGTGTACAGCAAAACAACTTTCTCCTGTGCCAGAATACAATTTAAGAAAATTGAATGCATGATAGACCAGTAAGCTGGGACTAGTAAAATAGGGAAACTGAGCAGAAATCCTATCTTCCCTAAACCAATGACACTTGGGAGTAAATGCTTTGCATTTGCCTCCCTAAACAAAGGTTAAATCCTTTATGTCAATCTGATTAGTGTCATTTGTTGTCCACACCCAGGGACAAATAAAGTTAGAAAATAAGTCTTATTTTGATGAGCTCTTTTATTCAGGAGGAGCCAACCCGGTCCCTCCCTGCAACATGAATGATAAAATGCATGTTAAGGAATTTTAAAATTGCTCAAACCTCGCTGCCTGGGGTCCAGTTCTGCATGTGCAAGAAGGGACAGAGTAAAGTTTAGTACCAGGCCAGAAGAAGCTGGCAAGGCCATCCAAACTACCCAACCACTATTACCCAGAGCCGACTGAGGCAGACCTCCTTGGACTGGCAACAGCTGACTGTTCCTAGGACAGACTGGGCTTTTTCCAACTGGGCCCCCATGAGCAGATGGTCAAAATGAAGATTGGGGGCCAGACTGTGAATTTTAAGATTGATACAGGGGCAGAGCACTTGGTAGTTACTCAGAAGGTAGCTCCCCTCTCAGGACAGGAAGTCACCATTATTGGAGCTACCCATATGGTAGTATGGTACCACAGCTGCAGACTGTTCTGCCATCCCCGCCGATGTCAGTTAGGCGGCCATCAGGTGGTTCATGAATTTCTCTATTTACCAGTTGACCTGGTCCCTCTAATGGACAGAGACCTTTTAGGCAAAATGGAAGCAGAAAGCACTTTTGCCCCAGATGGCTCAGCACAGCCTTGCCTAGGTGAAGAGACCTCTCCAATGATCCAGTCCTTAGCAGTGCCGAGAGAGAAAGGATGGAGACCATACACCCCCCAGCCAAAGGCCCCCATATCTGTGCTTGTCAGGCCCCCATCAGGGGACTTGGGAAGTGTTCCTGTTATCTTCCAAAATTCCCAAGACTAAAAATACTTGTTCACTGATAAGGTGTAAATGTGGATGTTTATTTGATGTTTATATGTCTACTTAGGTATAAATATTTGTAGATAAATAGAACCCCCGTTAATTATCTGGTGTATTCTGGAGCAGCCTATTCAGTCTTGACAGAGCCAATGGGACCAGTAACATCTATGAAGACACCAGTTCTAAGAGCCACCGGACAAACTGCCTTTTTCTTTGTACATCAAAGTGGACTGTGGACCTCAGAAAGAACATGGTAACTCATTCGTTTCTAGTTATGCCAGAATGCCTGTACCCCTTACTTGGACGTGATCTCTTAGAAAAATGACAAGCCACACATAAGCTTGTTCGAGATGCCCTGGCAGTGCCACCTCGGACTCTGTACATCTTTTCCATCATGGGGACTCTGTGTGGGTAAAGAAGTTCAGGACCCCAGGACTCACCCCAACTTGAAAAGGACTATACCTGCAGAAAATTGTATAATAGGCTCAGATGATGCCTGCATCTTGATAGACATAGCTTCAGAAAGACAAGGACAATTTTACCTTATATAGAAAGGTCAAAGAGTGTACTTTATTCACTTCCCTAAAATGTTTGTATAGCCCTGCCATATCACATGTTTAGTAGTGTAGCATTTAGCTGCTTGAAGCGGCCATGTGTCCCATATTATGTTTCATTGTATTAATATGTTGTATTAACCTTCAATTCTCTTACAGGTTTAAATGTAGCTGTAGCTGTGGGCCGGTGATGGTCTATAGTCCTTGGTAGTCTTTGGATATAACTGGTAAGTGTGGAGTCTCCCACACTGGGCGACATTGTTATAGCTATGTTAGATGACCTGGAAGGGGACTATATGGGATGAACCCCAAAAGTAAAGGGTGTTTGGCTGCCAAGAGGGCAGATTCCCAACTGGACAATGAAGAATACCCATCAGGTTTTGGTCTCTATTGAGAAACAGCTAAAAGTTGGCAGCCTGTGTACTGTCTTGCAGGCCTGCATGACCATACCCATGTCAGGGGTGGTACAAACCTCGGCAGTAGAGAGCTGGGAAAGTCCTATTTAGAATGGAAGGTCTGAGGCATAGTTATGCATTCTTAAAGGACTGACAAGAAAAATCAGAAGATCTTAGAGTAGATCAGTATGTTTATCTCATTATATGATTCCTCTGAAATCTGTCAATGCTTAATAAGTCAGGGCAATACATTTCTTGGAATGAACTCAATAAGACCGGTTTTCAGTAGTGATTTTCTTAACCGGAAACTTTATTGTATCATGTTTTAAAGAAACCTGTATGAGCTCTGAAGACTTTCAGCCAATAAGAGTGCCACAGAAAAAGCCTAGTATCCTGCTTGGGAGCCCTGAATGTGGCTGGCGCTGGAGCTTCAGGCCCATGCCCTACCATCACTGGCGGTTGGTAAGAGTAGAAGTGGAGCAATAAGGACACCTCTGCATTCCTGTGGAACCCCCACACACCTTGGACCACAACAAGTAGTAGGGCTACTGAGATGGGCCTTAAAACCTAGAGCATGGGCCCAGGTGGAGTTGGTACATTTGAGGGATTCACCTAATGCAGCAGATACTGCAGGCAGGCCTGATAGCAGCTGGATGGCTTGGTTTCCTGGCAAAATGGTGCATATTAAGATTCAATCATGAAATTCCAGCAAAGGTAGTCAGTTACCATTCTCGTTGTGTTTATGCAAACATCAGGCTAAATTGAATACTGTAGATAAATTAATCTTGATTTGGCATTTTGATATCCATAGAGGAATTTTTAAGAAGAAAAACTCTCTTTTGATGAAGGTTATTAAAACTGAAATGTTTTCTTTCCCTTTCACCAGACCATTTGTTATAGGTAGTCTCTGTCGTGTCACAAGCCCAGATCATTCTCTGCAAAGGACAGCAGGGAGCCTGACTGGTATGTGACCTCTGACTAGACACACCCACTGCTGATCACCCTCAAGAAGACAGCGGACCTCCGCAGACCCCTTGTAATACTCCCACTGCCGCTGACTTAGGGCACTTGCATTATTAACAGACTAGTCCAATTTGTCAAGAAGTGTATAAAAGTAGTTCAGTTGATAGTTCAGTCCATCTCATGATTTACCCGGAAGTTCTAAGTCAAGGGGGGAATGAATGGACAGAACAGGACTGGTAGCTGTGCCCTTATCCCCTCTTCCCAGAAAAAGCCGCAGAATGTATCAGTTACTCAGCCTGCCTTTATCTCAGCCAATGGGAAAGTGGGGTATACTAGCCCAAGGCCAAGAGTATACTCGCCACCCCCCTGTCTTTCTGTAACCAGACCCTAGCTGCACCCTACCCTGGTGTCTCTTGCCCCCTACTCTCAATCAACCAACCAGAATCGGCCAAATTAGTGGTCAGTGTGTGCCCCCACCCCCCGACACCAAGCCCTATAAATTCTTTGTTCCCTTGGGACTCGGGGATCTCTCTTGCATCTAGTAATGGAGGCAGGAGGGGGACCACGTCCCAGGCTTGAATAAAAGACTCTATGCTTTTGCATTGGACTCGGCTCCCATGTGGTCTGTCTTGAGAGAATGTTGAAATCTGGGCAGAGCATATATAGTTTGAAAACAAGTTAAATACAGAAAGACATTGGTTTAGAGGAAGTAATTGGAAAATGACTTGGAAAGGTACTTGTAATTGAATGACAATGATTTGAATAAGGAAGGGTCTGTTGCCAAAAAGCACAAGACCAGAAACTTGGTAATGAATTACTGGGGAAGGGGCAGCATATGAATAAGGTATTCTGACCTTAACCACTTCTTCACCATCCAGTTGAGAAACTGACTTCCAATGCACTTTAGGACTTTCAGTTTGTTCACCGATCCTTGTGTTTGGGGTGTTATTCCTTATCTCTACTAGTCTACAATACCTTCTTAGTAAGTTTCGCTATCTTGAGGCAAGAGACACTACTGAAAGGGTCCTAGCCTCTATATATACTCTCTAGGTCTATGAGGAGCCACTCACTACTGCTCTGGTTGCCCAAATTAAGTGGTTGCCATGGTGTGGTTCACATCACAAAGCCTCAGCTTGACCATCCAGGAGGGTTGGGGGTGAAAAAGGATACAGAAGTCTCAGATGCTCTTGTTATACATACGAGAGCTTTGGCTTACCACTTAAAATTTTTCCCAAACTGATCTCTCTCTCTCTCTCTCTCTCTCTCTCTCTCTCTCTCTCTCTCTCATTTCCTGTAGTTCCAATATAGTCCAGCATATGGCAGGGAGGTGTTGTTTCCTCTCAGACAATTGCCATACTCCACCGTCATTTCAGTGGTCCATTAAACTACGTTCAGATATTAAATTTCCCTAGAATTTTGAGTGTTGTTTTAATGGATGATTTATTTTAGAATAGTTCCAGATTTACAGAAAAATTGTGAAGATAATATCCCTGTACACCATACCCAATTTCCCTTATTACTAATATTTTATTAGGGTATGGGGCAAATGTAACATGAAATGAATCAAAAGTGAAACAGAGTGAAACCTCACTTCTCTAGTACCTCCAATATCCAGCATTGCTGTTCTAGACCCAGATGTTAAAGGAAAAACTGTACCAGTTGTGGCATAAAACTTCACATCTTGAGCTGACAATCCCATCAATAGTTTAACTATATTCAATAGTCTACCTTTTAAAAAGGAAATCAAATCCATTATTATACACTGCCAGCACTAAAAGAACACCCTATTCCTCATGACTAGGACCACCACCATCCATCCCACCCCCACCCCCCAATCCAAACCTAAATTGAACATCAGCTTCTTTTCTTCCTTACCTCCTGGAGGTTGTTGTCTTGTTTACTGGAGGTTTAACCCTTCCTGTAGTAAAATACAATTATCGCATTCTTTCTGTCTTTCTCCCTCTTGTCATCATTCAGCTTAAAGTCCAAAGTTACCATCGGTAATATCTTGGTTATGTAGTTTGGAAACAAGTTAAACACAGAAAGACATTGGTTTTTGGGGAAGAAATTGGAAAATGATTAGGAAATGTGCTTGTAATTGAATGGAAATGGATTGAATGAGGAAGTGTCTGTAGTAAAAAAGCACAAGGCCAGAATCTTGGGTGAGGAGTTACTGGGGCAGCGGCAGCATTTGAATAAGGTATTCTGACCTTATTCACTTCTTCATCATCCAGTTGAGAAACAGACTTCTAATTAACTTTTGGCCTTGCAGTTTCTTCATCCATCCTTGTGTTTGGAGTCTTGTTCCTTATCTTTCCTAGTCTACAATATCACCTTATTAAGTTTCACTATCTTGAGGCAACAGACACTACTCAAATGGTGCTGGCCTCTAGATATACTTTTTAGGTTAATGAGGAGCCACTCACCTCAGCTTTTGTTGCCCAAAATCAGTGATTGCCTTGGTGTGGCTTGACATCACAAAGCCTCAGCTTGACCATCCAGGAAGGGCGGTCGTGGCAGAGGATGCAGAAATTTCAGACACTCTGGTTATAGAACAGAGACATTCCTCTTAACTCCTATAATTTTTCCCAAACTGACCTATCTCTCTCTCTCTCTCTCATTTCTTCTCATTCCATTATAGTCCATCATATGGCAGGGAGGTGGTGTTTCCTCTGAGACAATTGCCGTACACCCCCGTCATTTCAGTGGTCCATTCCACTATGTTCAGATATGAACATTTCCTAGGATTTTGAGTGTTGTTTTAATGTATGTGTTATTTTAGAATATTTCCACATTTACAGAAAAATTTTGAAGATAATAACCATGTACACCATACCCAATTTCCCTTATTCCTAATATCTTACTTGTGTATGGGGCAAATGTAATGAAGTGAATCATCAGTGAAACACTTAGAGTGAAACCTCACTTCTCTAGTATCTCCAATATCCAGCAATGCTGTTTTAGAGCAAGTAGTTAAAGGAAAAACTGGACCAGTTGTCGCATAAAAATTCACATTTTGAGCTGACCATCCTTTCAATAGTTTAACTGTATTTAATAGTCTGCCATGTAAAAAGGAAATCAACTTGTTTATTATACAATGCCAGCACTAACACAACACACTGTTTCTCATGACTGCGACCACCACCATCCATTCAACCCCCCCCCAATACAAACATAAACTCACTTTTGGACTTGCAGTTTCTTCATCCATCCTTGTGTTTGGAGTCTTATTCCTTATCTCTACTATTCTACACTATCGTCCTATTAAGTTTCTCTATTTTGAGGCAGCAGACTCTACTCAAGCGTCCTAGCCTCTATATATACTCTTAAGGTTAATGAGGAGCCACTCACTTGAGCCCTGGGTGCCCAAAATCAGTGGTTGCCATGGTGTGTCTTGACATCACAAAGCCTCAGCTTGACCATCCAGGAAGGGCGGGGGTGGCAGAGGATGCAGAAATCTCAGACACACTGGTATAGAACAGAAAGCTTCCTCTTAACTCCTAAAATTTTTCGCGAACTGTCCTCTCTCTCTCTCTCATTTCCTCTAGTACCATTATAGTCCTGAATATTGCAGGGAGGTGGTGTTTCCTCTAAGACAATTCCCATACTCCCCCGTCATTTCAGTGGTCCATTCCACTATGTTCAGTTACTACCATTTCCTAGGATTTTGAGTGTTGTTTTAATGGATGTTTTATTTTAGAATAGTTCCAGATTTGCAGAAAAATTGTGAAGATAATAACCATGTATACCATACCAAATTTCCCTTATGACTAATATCTTACTAATGTATGGGGCAAATGTAACATGAAGTGAATCATCAGTGAAACAGTTATAATGAAACCTCACTTCTCTAGTACCGCCAATATCCAGCAATGCTCTTCTAGACCAAGTTGTTAAAGGAAAAACTGGACCACTCGTGGCATAAACGTCAGATCTTGAGCTGAAAATCCTTTCAATAGTTTAACAATATTCGGAGAACCAAGATGGCGGCGATATAGGCAGACGCGTCCCAGATCGTGTCCGGGAGCAAACAGAATGAACAGCTGAAACTAGTAACACCCACACCGAATTGGCGAAATTGCTCAGCTGGTGAGTGGGTTTGCAGCCGGGAAGAGCAGAACTCCCCTGGAAAGGTAAAAAAAACCAGGGATTTGGGCAGGAAAGTTTGCCAGACCTCTGAGCCCAGAGAGTCGGAGAGAGACCGCGTGGCAGACAGCCGCGTCCCTTGGGACAGGCACAGCCCCTGACGGGGGAAAGGAGAACCGCGGGATTCCTGGCGCCACCAGGGAAATTGAGAGCTGGGTTCTGTGATCACGGAGGACTGAGCCTAAAGGGGGCAGCCTGAAGAGCTGACCTGACCATACAGTCCCGGTAAGAGAAGAAGCTTACAGAAACCAAGCCTTCCCCGTTTCCACGGCCAGCATTTGTTTGTCCGTTTTCCCTGAATCCTGTTCATGGGACATTTCGGATACAGACACTCACCTGTGCTGAAGAGAGGGAGAGTGTGCGGAGGAGTGGAATCTGGGGAGAGGCTGGGGAGAGAGGGGGAGCCGGGAGAGGTGGCAGCGAATTGAGTGCTGAGACACCCCTGAGCCCAAGACTGGGGCAGCCACTCTCTCCAGAGAGTGAGGCTCCTCCCCCCGGCCCCCAGGCAAGGAGCACAGCCACACCCATATTCCACTCTGTACGAGATCAAGGATTAAAATAACCTTATCAGTCCCTGGGAGTTAACAGGGTCTGGCCTATAGAGGGATTTTCAATCCCAGCAACAACATAGCGCCTGTAACTAACTATTACGCAGTCAGCTCTGGGCAGTGAACTTCCACTGGACAGAGAGGCCCTATAGCCCCAGAGGCCAACCCCAGAACACTGCCACCCAGAGGCTGACCCACAAACTGACTCTTTGCTAAACACAAAATAAGGCAGTCTGGGAAATAAATGCAACCTGCTTTAAAATAAGGACTGTGGTTCACAACACAGAGGAACAGTATATCGCAGGGAAACTCAACACAATCCTGAATACCTGGAAGGTCTAAGGCGAGCCACACTGAAGAATAGAAGAACCGAAGGACCTTCACTACTGCATTTTTTTTTTCTTTTTTCACTTTTTAAGAAATCAATTTTTTTTTCTGTTCTTTTTTTTTTTCTTTTTCCATCACCTGATTTTACCCTTTTAATTACTACCTTCTTATTTTTTAACCAGTATTATTACTGCTACCATTTTACCATTTTTTAAAGTGCCATTTTATTTTCTCTTTATTTTATTTTGGGATTAGTGTTCTCCATTCTATTTTCATCGTTATATTATTGGTTGTTTCTAGTTTGCATTCATATCCAAGGAGCTTTTGCTGGAATTTGTTGGGATTAATGGCTGTTCTATAGGAGTATTCTCCTCATATAAAAAGTCTCTTCCCCTCTTCCACTTCATTCTCTCTTTTCGCTCTTTTTTTTTCTTTTCTTTTCTTTTCTCGCTTTTATTTTCCCCCCTTCTTTTTCCCGATTTCATTTTTGCACTCCTTTTTTTGGTCCCTACTTTTCTTTTCTTTTTTTTCTTTTATCTTTTTCTCTTCCTTCTTCCTTATCCCCTAATTCTCTTAATTCAGGTAGTCACCTTTATTTGGAGTTATTAATATCGTGAATATATTTGTGTATAGTGCCTGGTACGTGGTGCCTTGTTGTGTTGTATTTTGTGCCTTTAAATCAATGCAGCAGATCCAAGCAACAGCAACCTCCTGAGCACCACATCCTCTGCTGAGGAACAGCAGCTGTACGTGAAACCTCGCCCCACCAGCCAGAAGAGCCACCACAGCTGTGAACAGCACCCACCAGAGGATCTGCTGCCAACTGAAGAGCAGCAGCTACCGCAACCGCCCGAAGAGCAACCACAGACCAAGGAGTCACTGCCACCCAGGGAGCAACCACTGAACGACTCAACATCTAGATATGTCAGTGAGATCAAACATGGGTAGACAAAGAAAACCCCAAAGGAAAGAGAAGGAGGACTCTCCAGAAAAGCAGCTAAGTAATACAGAGGCATGCAACATGACAGATAAAGAATTCAGAATAAGGGTCCTAGAGTGCATAAACCGGATGGAGGAAAAAATCGACAACCTCTTCAAGAAGCAAGAAGAAACAGATGAAAAAATCAATAACATATGGAAGAAGCTAGAAGAAACAAATGAAAAAATCGATAACATATGGAAGAAGCTAGAAGAAACAGATGAAAAAATCAACAACTTAAGTAAGACCCAAGAAGAAATGAAGAGTGATATAGCTGCAATGAAAAACTCCATTGAAAGTATCAACAGTAGACTAGGAGAAGCGGAGGACCGAATTAGTGAATTAGAAGACAAGGAAGCAAAACACACCCAAAATGTACTGCAATTGGAGAAAAAAATTAAAAGACAGGAGGAGAGCCTAAGGGAGCTTTGGGACAACATGAAACGAAACAACATACGAATAATAGGAGTACCAGAACAACAGAAGGATGAACAAGGATTAGAAAACCTACTTGAAGAATTAATATCAGAAAACTTTCCGGAGGTGGGGGAAAAAAAAGTCACACAAGCCCAGAGAGTCCCAAACAAGGTGAACCCGAAAAGACCCACAACAAGACACATCATAATCACCATGGCAAATGTTCAGGACAAAGAGAGAATCTTACAGGCTGCAAGAGAGAGACGGAAAGTTACATACAAGGGATCTCCCATTAGACTGTCAAATGATTTATCAACAGAAACACATCAGGCCAGAAAAGAATGGACTGAAATTTACAAAGTGATGCAAAGCAAAGGACTGAATCCAAGAATACTCTATCCAGCAAGGCTATCATTCAAACTTGAAGGGGAAATAAGAAGCTTCACAGACAAAAAAAGGCTAAGGGAGTTTGTCACCACCAAGCCAGCAATGCAAGGAATGCTAAAGGGACTGGTATAAAAAGAAGAAATAAAAAGCTCAGAAAGAAAACAGCCACACACACACAAAAAAAGAAATGGCTACAAACAAGTACCTTTCAATAATAACTTTAAACGTAAATGGACTAAATGCTCCAAACAAAAGACATCGAGTGCCTGAATGGATAAAAAAACATGACCCATACATCTGCTGTCTACAAGAAACCCACCTCATTAGAAGGGACTCACACGGACTGAAAGTGAAAGGATGGAAAAATATCTTTCAGGCAAATGGAAAGGAAAAGAAAGCTGGGGTAGCAATACTTATATCGGACAAAATAGACCTCAAAGTGAAGGCCTTAACAAGAGATAAGGAAGGCCACTTCATAATACTAAAGGGATCAATACAACAAGAAGATATAACCCTGGTAAACATATATGCACCCAATGTAGGAGCACCCAAATTCATAAAAAAACTCCTGGAAGATATCAAAGGAGAGATCGACAACAATACAATCATAGTAGGGGACTTTAATACACCATTGACAGCACTGGATAAGTCCTATAGACAAACAATCAGCAAAGATACAGCAATCCTAAATGACTCACTAGATCAGATGGACTTAATAGACATCTTCAGAACACTTCACCCCAAAGCCAGGGAATATACGTTCTTCTCAGGTGCTCATGGTACATCTTCAAAAATAGACCACATATTGGGTCACAAGCAAAGTCTCCGCAAATTCAGGAAGATTGAAATCATAAAAAGCATCTTCGCAGACCACGATGGCATAATACTAGAAATAAACTACAATAAAAACAACCCAAAATACTCAAACACCTGGAAGCTGAATAGCATGTTATTAAATATTGATTGGGTTACCAATGAGATCAAAGAAGAAATTAAAAACATCCTGGAAACTAATGACAATGAAAACACAACAATCCAAAACCTATGGGACACAATGAAAGCAGTCCTGAGAGGGAAGTTTATAGCTCTACAGGCCTATCTCAAAAAACAAGAAAAAATGGTAGTAAATCATCTAACTCTACAACTCAAAGAATTAGAAAGAGAGCAACAAGAAAACCCCAGAGTGAGCAGAAGGAAGGAGATAATAAAGATTAGAGCAGAAATAAATGACATAGAGACCAAAAAAACAATACAGAAAATCAATGAAACCAAGAGCTGGTTCTTTGAAAGGATAAACAAGATTGACAAACCTCTAGCCAGACTCACCAAGAAGCAGAGAGAGAGGACCCAAATAAATAAAATCAGAAACGATAGAGGCGAAATAACAACAGACCCCACAGAAATACAAATGATTGTTAAAAAATACCATGGACAGCTCTACTCCAACAAACTAGACAACATGGAGGAAATGGACAAATTCCTAGAAAAATACAACATTCCAAAACTCAATCAGGAAGAATCTAAAAATCTCAACAGGCCAATAACTATGGAAGAAATTGAAGCAGTCATCAAAAAGCTTCCATCAAACAAAAGCCCAGGACCAGACGGCTTCACAGGGGAGTTTTACCAAACATTCAAGGAAGAACTAAAACCTATCCTCCTCAGACTACTACAAAAAATTCAAGAGGAAGGAACACTTCCAAGCTCATTCTATGAAGCCAGCATCACCCTAATATCAAAACCAGGTAAAGACAACACAATGAAAGAGAATTACAGGCCAATATCCCTCATGAACATAGATGCCAAAATCCTCAACAAAATCTTAGCAAATCGGATCCAGCAGTACATCAGAAAGATCATACACCATGACCAAGTAGGATTTATCCCAGGGATGCAAGGATGGTACAATATCCGCAAATCAATAAACGTGATACATCACATAAACAAATTGAAAGAAAAAAACCACATGGTTATATCAATTGATGCAGAAAAAGCATTTGACAAAATTCAACACCCATTTTTGATAAAAACTCTCAGCAAGGTGGGAGTAGAAGGATCATACCTCAACATAATAAAAGCCATATATGACAGGCCCACAGCCAACATCATACTCAATGGACAAAAACTAACACCATTTCCCCTAAGAACAGGAACAAGACAGGGATGCCCCCTCTCACCACTCCTGTTCAACATAGTACTGGAAGTGTTAGCCATTGCAATTCGGCAAGAAGAAGAAATAAAAGGCATCCAAATTGGAAAAGAGGAAGTAAAACTGTCCTTATTTGCAGACGACATGATATTATACATACAAAACCCTAGAGATTCCATCAAAAAGCTACTAGACTTAATACATGAATTTGGCAATGTAGCAGGATACAAAATTAACCCCAAGAAATCTGAGGCATTTCTATACACCAATAGTGAACTTTCAGAAAGAGAGATTATAAAAACAATCCCGTTTACCATTGCACCAAAAAAATTAAGCTACCTAGGAATAAACTTAACTAAAGAGGTAAAAGACCTCTACTCAGAAAACTACAGGACGTTGAAAAAAGACATAGAGGAAGACATAAAAAGATGGAAGAACATACCGTGTTAATGGATTGGTAGAATCAACATCATTAAAATGTCCATACTACCCAAAGCAATCTATAAATTCAACGCACTTCCCATTAAAATACCAACGGCATACTTCAGAGATCTAGAACGAACTCTCCAAAAATTCATCTGGAATAAAAAAAAGACCCCGAATAACTGCAGCAATCCTGAAAAAGAACAAAGTAGGTGGGATCTCAATCCCAGATATCAAGTTGTATTACAAAGCCACTGTTCTCAAAACTGCCTGGTACTGGCACAAGAATAGGCATATAGATCAATGGAATAGAATAGAGAGCACAGAAATCGGCCAGAACCAATATGCTCAATTAATATTTGACAAAGGAGGCAAGAACATACAATGGAGCCAAGATAGTCTCTTCAATAAATGGTGTTGGGAAAATTGGACAGATATATGCAAGAAAATGAAACTAGACCACCAACTTACACCATACACAAAAGTAAACTCAAAATGGATAAAGGACTTAAATGTACGACAGGAAACCATAAAAACTCTAGAAGAATCCAAAGGCAACAAAATCTCAGACATATGCCGAAGCAATTTCTTCACTGATACAGCTCCTAGGGCACTTGAAACTAAAGAAAAAATGAACAAATGGGACTACATCAAAATAAAAAGCTTCTGCACAGCAAAAGAAACCACCAACAAAACAGCGAGAAAACCCACTGTGTGGGAAAACATATTTGCCAATGACATATCTGATAAGGGCCTAATCTCCAAAATTTATAGGGAACTCATACAACTTAACAAAAGAAAGATAAACAATCCAATCAAAAAATGGGGAAAGGACCTAAATAGACACCTTTCAAAAGAGGACATCCAGAAAGCCAAGAGACATATGAAAACATGCTCAAAGTCACTAATCATCCGAGAGATGCAAATCAAAACAGCAATGAGGTACCATCTCACACCTGTCAGACTGGCTATCATCAACAAATCAACAAACGACAAGTGCTGGAGAGGATGTGGAGAAAAAGGAACACTTGTGCACTGCTGGTGGGAATGCAGACTGGTGCAGCCACTATGGAAGACAGTATGGAGTTTCCTTAAAAAACTGAAAATGGAACTCCCATTTGACCCTGTGATCCCACTTCTAGGAATATATCCCAAGAAACCAGAAACACCAATCAGAAAGGATATATGCACCCCTATGTTCATAGCAGCACAATTCACCATAGCTAAGATCTGGAAACAGCCTAAGTGCCCATCAGTAGATGAATGGATTAGAAAACCGTGGTACATCTACACGATGGAATACTATGCTGCTGTAAAAAGGAAGGAACTCTTACCATTTGCAACGTCATGGGTGGAACTGGAGAGCATTATGCTAAGTGAAATAAGCCAGTCAATAAAGGAAAAATACCACATGATCTCACTCATTCATGGACAATAGAGACCATTATAAACTTTTGAACAATAATAGATACAGAGGCAGAGCTGCCTCAAACAGATTGTCAAACTGCAGCGGGAAGGCCGGGGAGGGTTGGGGGGCAGGAGGTAGGGGGGTAAGAGATCAACTAAAGGACTTGTATGCATGCATATAAGCATAACCAATGGACATAAGACACTGGGTGATAGGGGAGGCTAGGGGACTGTCTAGGGCGGGGGGATAAAATGGATACATATGTAATACTCTTTGTAATACTTTAAGCAATAAAAAAAAAAGAAAAAAAACAATATTCAATAGTCTACCATGTAAAAAGGAAATCAAATTCTTTATTATTCACTGCCAGAACTAACACAACACCCTTTTCCTCATGAGTTCGACCAACACCATTCATCCCCCCCACCCCCTGTTATGGGTTGGCTCAGTGAGATAGACCACTGACTCAGAATTTATACTTAGGAACCTTTATTAAGCTGGCCAGGTGTTTGCTGTTCCATCACCCGGTGGAAGCAAAGGCGGTACTGTAGCAATGACTCCAAGCATTACTGCCTATTTATTTGCAAAAACTACAAAGTTACAAAACCTTGTTTATGCAATTTGTTCTTGACACAGTATAGCATTATCACCTTCCCATCTATGTTTTCCGGGAACAGAGAGCACAGTATATTGAGGAGGGACCATGAGACCATATCTCAAGGCCTGACCTGATGTCAGTAACTTCCTATCTCTCTGTTCCAAGAACAGAAGGTACAGCGCCCCCCGATTTGCAGCCCAGTACATTTCCTACTGGTCTTAATTGGGAATCAAATCTTTGATTCAGCGTCCTCCTCTAAGATTCTGGAGTATTGGGTGTATAAAACCATTAACTTTACAGCCTGTATCCAAAAGCTGTTGTAGTTCCCCAAGATCTGGCGAGGTCGTGGCTCCAGGTGGAGTAGGGCTGGGGCTCCCAGAGCTTTCTGACCCTGGGGAAACAGGAGGTTTAGCTGGGGCTGGGTGCTGTGCCTGGCTTGGCCTCTCTGGCTTGTCTAGGGGATGCAAGGGGCCAATCGGGTTGGACCACCGGGGAAGAGTTCGGCTTTGAATGGTGAAGAGCTGGCCAGGGTCTCGGCCGCTTACATAGACTCTTAGTCTACAATTCTTTCTCCCTTCTCTTTGTTCAGTCCGCCAGGCAAGAGGCATGAGGAGGACAGGGTTACAATTTCCGATTGTGCAGTTCTTCTTCGGGACACCTGGTCGAACCTCTCTGTTCAGACCGAGGAGCTTGTCGGTGGGAGGTTTTTTCCATGGGGCTAGGGTCTTACAACCCCAAGAGGCACAATAGAAGTCACCCACTCCTCCACAGTTCCTACCCCCTTCTCGGGGGCAGACATAATGTCGAGTGTGCCACAATTCTTGCTCTAGGGTTAGGTCTCCGCACCCATAACCCCTGGCTTTGGTGACCCAGGGATGGCGCCCCGAGCCATACCCAGTGGATGCAGTTTTGCTAGGGGAATTTCCCCAGTTTTCTCCAAACAGTTTACAGAGATTTGTCTGGATGACAGGCGCCCCTGTTCCAACAACAGAGCCTATAACAGTCCCATCAGTAGTACCTGTGACCTCCCAAGAGTAATTTCTGGCCGAATGGGGATTTCCCAGTCCCTGCTGCAGGCAGATGAGGAGAGTTAGGAAGAACACCGAGTGAGTCTGACCTTCAATGGGTCTCCGGTCTTCTGGACCCGCCACCCCTCAACGCTGCCTTCGTTTTTGTAACCTGTGTACGATGGATCCAGTGCCTCTTTCCTGTGACTTTGATGGCGGTTGGAGTGCTCAGCACCACCTGGTAAGGTCCATCCCAGCTAGGTTCCCGGCTGCTAGGGTCCTGGCGCTGCACCCAGACGAGACCTCCCAGAGAGAAGGCAGGCTGTGTTGGGCTGGATCGCAGCACGTTCTCCTCCCTTATGGCTCTCATCACCCGTCGTGCCCACCAGGCGCTGCTCTGCAAAGCCTGTAAGGACTGTGCTGTCTCTGCCTTGGTTGTGTATGCCTCAGGCCAGCCAGAGAAGTTATCAATGAAAACCAGCAAGTATTTATACCCTCCTGGTATCTCGGTGAAGTCCACTTCGCAGTGTTCTCCAGGGTTCTTTCCTCGGAATCGCTGCCCCGGCGCGACCACAATGGGGGCACTTGGTTTACCCGGGCAAACACTAGGCACCTCCTAGCCACATCTTGGGATATTTTTCTGGAGCCCTGGGATGTAAAATTCTCTTCCCAGTAGTTCTGATAGTTTCATTCCCCCCAGGTGGGTGCTCTGGTGGGTCTGGGAAGTGATGGTCCGCCCCAGGGCTTCTGGCACTATAGGCCTATCATCTGGCAGGATTAGCCATCCAGCCTCTACTTCCTGGGCCTCTAGTTTCACAGCTAGCCCCTGCTCCCCCATCACATAAGTAGGCTTCTCTGGGAGCCTTCGTGCTGGCAGGGCTACGAGAACTTCTCGGGGCCCTACTGGTCTTTAAGCCTTGTCCTTGGCGGTTTGGTCTGCAAGTCGATTTCCCTGTGCTTCGGGACTATCACCCTTCTGGTGCCCTCGGCAATGAATTACTGACACTTCTTTTGGCCCCCATATGGCTGCCAGGAGGTTAAGTATATCAGAAGCATTTTTAATGTCCTTTCCTCCTGAGGTCAGGAGGCCTCTTTCCTGATATAGGGCCCCATGCACGTGTACAGTGGCGAAAGCATACCAACTGTCTGTGAAAATGTCCACTCTTTTTCCTTTTCCCCACCAGAGGGCCTGAGTGAGTTCTATAAGTTCTGCCTTTGGAGCTGAGGTGCCTAGTCCTAAGGCCTGTGCCCAGAGAACCTCCTTTTGTGTCACCACTGCTGTCACCGCATACCGGGTACCTTCCTCCAAGAAGCTGCTCCCGTTGGTGTAGAGGGTCTCATCTGGATTCTGCAGGGGCTGGTTCACAAGGTCCTCTCTGAGGGAAGTGAGGGCAGTCAATGTCTCCTCGCAGTCATGCAAAGGGGGCTCTGCCTCCTCGTCCGGGAGGAGTGTGGCCGGGTTTAAGGCAGCTGTTTTCAGGAAGCTGAATTGTGGTAGGTCTAGCAGTAAGACCTGGTACTGGGTAATGCGGACGTTGGACATCCATCTCTCCCAGGGGGCTCCTTAATAAGGTCTCAACTGCATGCGGAGCAACTACTTGGAGATTTTGGCCAAAGGATACCTTTGAGGCTTCCTTTACCAGGAGGGCGGTGGCTGCAATGGTTCTCAAGCAGTTGGGCCATCCCGAGGTCACAGGGTAAAGTCTCTTAAAAAGATAAGCTACAGGGCATTTCCATGGTCCTAGGGGTTGTGTGAGGTCCCCTTTCCCCACACTTTGCTTTCAGCTACATATAGTTGAAAGGGTTTGGTTAGGTCTGGCAGGGCGAGTGCCAGGGCGCTTATCAGGGCTTCTTTCAGCCTCTTATAATCCTCTTCCTCCTTTTCTGTCCGGAACAGGGCAGCCTCCTTTCCCCCGTTGGGGTCTCGCAATTTCTGCAAAACCTAGTATCCATAGCCTGCAATAACCCACTGCCTCGAGGAACTCCCGGACTTGCCTTTTGCTGGTAGGCCTGGGGATTGACAAAATGGCCTTTATTCTGCTACTGGATAAAGTTCGCCTACCCCCTTCTATGTTGTAACCCAAATATGTTACTCGGGTAGTGCATAGCTGAGCTTTCTTGGTTGAGACCCGATACCCCAAATGATCTAAGGTGGTCAGCAACTCTCGAGTGGCCTGTCTACAGTCCTATTCCTCTTCCGTGGGCAGTAGGAAGTTGTCTACATATTGGAGCAGAGTCACCCTTGGATGGTCCTGACCGAACTCCCAGAGGTCTTGGTTTAGGGCCTCATAGAACAGAGTGGGTGAGTTCTTAAACCCTTGTGGCAACCTAGTCCAAGATAACTGTCCAGACTCTCCATCTGTCGGGTCCACCCACTCGAAGGCGAAAATAGATTGACTCTGCTTTGCCAAGAGAAGGGAGAAAAAGACATCCTTGAGCTTTAAAACAGTATAGAACCAGTGTTCTTGCTTGAGGAGGCTGAGAAGAGTGTAAGGGTTCAGAACCATAGGATGGATAGTCTCAACCCTCTTGTTTACTTCCCTTAAGTTCTGCGCCGGCCTGAAATCCTCAGTCCCTGGTTTCTGTATTGGCAACAGGGGAGTGTTCCAAGCAGATTGGTAAGGAATCAAGATTCTAGCCTCTTTCAGCCTCTTAATGTGCTTGGCGATTCCCACTCTTGCTTTCTGGCTCATTGGATATTGCCGGACTCTGACTGGGGTGTTACTGCTGGTTAAGTGGACTACAATTGGAGGCCGGTGTTCAGCTAACCCTGGCGGATTGTCCTCTGCCCAAACTCCCAGGATAGCCTGTCTTAGTTGTTGGAGATAGTTATCTGCGGAGACTTCCCCAGGCTCCTCCTCATGTAGTAAATATTCCTCCTGTAAAGGCAATGTCAGAAGATAGATCCCCGTAGTCCCTGGGTCTTGCAACTTGACCTCTGGCCCTGGCCCTTTAAAAGAGATTGTGGCCCGTAATTTACTCAGCAAGTCCCGGCCTAGCAGAGGGTAAGGGCACTCTGGCATTACTAGGAATGAGTAAGTCACTGAGCCGTTTCCTAGGTCGCTGATCTGACCTTTCGTCCATGGGTAGGATTTCACTTTTCAAGTTGCCCCTTTGATGGGGATTTTGGTCTTAGAGACCGGATCCACTGGCTGTTGCACGACAGAGAAGGTGGCTCCCGTGTCCACAAGGAAGTTTACCTTTTGGCCCCCCACTGTCAGAGTTATCCTTGGCTATTGGGGGCCAGCTGAGCCCTGACAACCCTAATCCACCTCCTCCACCAGCACGGGAGTCTGTTCCCCAGAACTTTCAGGACACTCCCTTTTCCAGTGTCCTTCCTTGTTGCAAAGTGCACACTGATTTCTTCCAAGCCTGGGTTGGACTCCTTTTCTCCCATGAGTCTTTTCTTTATTCTTATTGTCACTCCGGCTCCTTGGGCCTTTTTCCTCGTTCAGAGCCTGGAGGACCTTGGCCATCCGGGTGTTTAAACCTGCCGTCGGGTCCTCCCGATTGTTAAAAACCTTCTGGGCTACCTCAACCAACTCAGAGATTGATTTCCTCTCAAAGCCTTCTAACTTCTGCAATATTTTCTAATATCTGGGGCCACCTGGTAACAAATGCTACAATGACAGCCCTCTGATTTTGTGGGGCATCAGGGTCAATGCGGGTATACACCCGATAGGCCTCTCACAGCCTATCCTGGAATGCTGCCAGGCTCTCATTAGGCCCCTGGACTGTCTCTGTCACTTTAGAGGGGTTTGTGGGTCTCCGAGCAGCAGCTCAGATGTCCCCCAATAGAGTCTGGTGATACCGATCGAGATCCTCCTTTCCGCTCTCACTATTGGGATTCCAGTCAGGTCGCCTGGAGGGAAACACAGCCTCTAATCTATCTTGTTCAGAGGTAGGCTGCCGATCCGGTCCCAGTACAAATCTCATCCCTTCTGCCTTGACTCTCTCTCTCTCTCCTCTGAAGTGAAAAGAGTTTGTATTAACTGTTGGCAATCATCCCAGGTAGGTTGATGGGTAAAAAACACAGACTCTAAAAGAGAGATTAACCCCTGTGGGTTCTGGGAGAAAGAAGGATTCTGGTTCTTCCAATTGTACAGGTCACTGGTAGAAAAGGGGACATAGACCATGAAAGGATGCCCGTCTGGACCCAAATCTAAAGGGCCTGCCTGTCCTAGTGGCAGCATAGGAACTGCAGGACTGACGGATGCTGTGGGTCCTGCAGAATCTTTCTTTCTCTCTCTCTCTCTCTCTCTCTCTCTCTCTCTCTCTCTCTCTCTCTCTCTCTCCCCATATGCTGTCCCTTGCCTAGTGTGAGGAGGGGAGATCGAAGCCGGGGCCTGGACTGGTGTTTTCGGAGGAAAGGAAACCTGCTGTGGAGGAGACAGTGGTTCGGGCCAGGGTCTTTAGCCACCATCGGGCCAGCGGGTGGGGGAGAATACGGGGGAGGCCTTACCCTAGTAAGTGCATCCTCACTTGGACCCTGGAGAACAGGGGGAGTTTTGTTCTTCTGGGTCGACGCCAAGAGGACTGTCTGTCGCTGTCCCAATTTTCCCCTCAGGAGGCAAGCTGTCATCCACCGGGGTTTCTTGACAATATGTCAACACAAATCTGAATATAAGGAATTTGATTAGGATGGCCTGGGCGGCCGTATATGACATAATTGACCCAGTGGTCAGATCAAAAGATCCTGCATCACGCAACCCCCCCCCCCCCCGGAAAGTGGGACACTCCCATTCACAGAATCGCAGTAAATCAAAAAGCATTATTAAAACTTTTAAATCTACCCCAGAACTTCAGTTTCTTTCACTTCACACAGACTCTCATACTTACATTCATACACCAGACAGTTCGAGTTTTGACTTCTACCAAATGTTTATTCAGAGTTTAAACATTCGAACCAATTCCTGACTAATTGCCTAAGGGAGCTCTATGGCTTCCCAGGAGGTGATCAACTCCCCTTCCACTCAGTGAGAGTCGGCCAGACTGGTAGGGGGTCGACGAAGATGACTGACCCTAGCACATTTGACAAAGACCAAGACAACAAAGAACAAAGACAAAATAAATCAGCCAAATGCAACCTAAGGCTGCCCGGAACCTCCAGCTCGCTCCTTGAAGTCCTGAAAATTTTTCAAAGAACATTGCAGCAGGGTGTACACAGAGGCAAACAACTTTTTGACAATAAACACCAAGTCAAACAAATACCAGACAGACAAACCCAGTGCAGCCTACAGCCGCACAAACAAGTACCCCAGCCACTGTCGTGGCCGCGGGTCAAGGGCAGGAGTACCACTGCGTCCAGCCCTCCATATAGGTCCTTCTGTGGGACATACCAAATCCAGTTTAATGACCGGTCCTTACCTCTCTCAAGAGTCCAGGTGGCTCGGTTTCCGAATTGAAAGTTTTGGGTGGACTGGAAGCTTCCTTGGTAGTCGTTCTTCACAGGTGTGGGGTATCTTGCTGAGTGCCCTGCGACAAGTAAGGGAGAGTCTCCTGCCCTAAACAAGGGGTCCCGCTCCTCCCTGCCGGTTATCTCCCTGCAGCCTCCAAATGCTAATGTCTGGCTCAGTATGGAATGGCTCCTCTGGTGCCCCAACTAAAGAAAATTACATTACTCCCTTCTCAAATGCCTGCCCCCTCCTTCGACCATTCCCCATCAGTGTAACAGAGTCAAACCTCACTTCTCTAGTATCTCCAATATCCAGCAATGCTCTTCCAGACCAAGTTGTGAAAGGAAAAACTGGACCAGTTGCAGCATAAAACTTCAGAACTTGAGCTGACCATCCTTTCAATAGTTTAACAGTATTCAATAGTCTGCCATGTAAAACGGAAATCAAATTCTTTATGATACACTGCCAGCACTAACACAACACCCTGTTCCTCATGACTGCGACCACCACCATCCATCCCACCCCCCCGCCAATCCAAACCTAAATTAAACATCAGCTTCTTTTTTCCTTGCCAGTATGAGAAATTATTTAGAAAAAAATCCCCATTCAGACTACTCCTTGTCCTTATGCTAAGAGTCTGGCTCAGTATGGAATGGCTTGTCTGGTGCCCCAACTAAAGAAAATTACATTACTCCCTTCTCAAATGCCTGCCCCCTCCTTAGACCCCGCCCCATCAGTGAAACTGAGTCAAACCTCACTTCTCTAGTATCTCCAATATCCAGCAATGCTCTTCCAGACCAAGTTGTGAAAGGAAAAACTTTGACCAGTTGCGGCATAAAACTTCAGATCTTGAGCAGACCATCCTTTCAATAGTTTAACAATTTTCAATAGTTTAACATGTAAAAAGGAAACCAAATTCATGATTTTACACTGCCAGCACGAACCCAACACCCTGTTCCTCATGATTGCCACCACCACCATCCACCCACCCCCCAATACAAATATAAATTCACTTTTGGACTTGCAGTTTCTTCATCCATCCTCGTGTTTGGAGTCTCATTCCTTATCTCTACTCATCTACAATATCATCTTATTAAGTTTCGCTATCTTGAGGCAGCAGATACTACTCAAAGGGGCCTGGCCTCTATATATACACTTAAGGTTAATGAGGAGCCACTCACTTCAGCTCTGGTTGCCCAAAATCCGTGGTTGCCATGGTGTGGCTTGACATCACAAAACCTCAGCTTGACCATCCAGGAGGGGTGGTGGTGGCAGAGGATGCAGAAATCTCAGACACTCTGGTTATAGAACAGAGACGTTCCTCTTAACTCCAAAAATTTTTCCCAAACTGTTCTCTCTCTCTCTCTCTCTCAATTCCTCTAGTTCCATTATAGTCAGCATATGGCAGGGAGGTGGTGTTTCCTCCAAGACAATTGCCATACTCCTCCGTCATTTCAGTGGTCCATTCCACTAAGTTCAGATATTGACGTTTCCTAAGATTTTGAGTTTTTTTTCATGGACTATTTATTTTAGAATATTTACAGATTTACAGAAAAATTGTGAAGATAATAACCACGTACACCATACACAATTTCCCTTATCACTAATATCTTAATTATGTATGCGTCAAATGTAACATGAATTGAATCATCAGTGAAACATTGTGAAACCTCACTTCTCTAGTATCTCCAATAACCAGCAATGCTGTTCTAGAACAAGTAGTTAAAGGAAAAACTGGACCAGTTGTGGCATAAAACTACAGATATTGAGCTGACCATCCTTTCAATAGTTTAACAGTATTCAATAGTCTGCCATGTAAAATGGAAATCAAATTCTTTATGATACACTGCCAGGACTAACACAACACCCTGACCCTCAGGACTGCGACCACCATCATCCATCCCACCCCCTCCACTATACAAACATAAATTCCCTTTTGGACTTGAAGTTTTTTCATCCATCCTTGTGTTTGGAGTCTTATTCCTTATCTCTACTAGTCTACAATATCGTCTTATTACCTTTTGCTATCTTGAGGCAACAGACACTACTCAAAGGGTCCTGGCCTCTTTATATACTCTTTAGGTTAATGAGGAGCCACTCACCTCAGCTCTGGTTGCTTAAAATCATTGGTTGCCATGGTGTGGCTTGACATCACAAAGCCTCAGTTTGACCATCCGGGAAGGGCGGGGGGTGGCAGAGGATGCAGAAATATCAGACACTCTTGTTATAGAACAGAGACCTTCCTCTTAACTACTAAAATTTTTCCCAAACTGACCTCTCTATTTCTCATTTCTTCTAATTCCATTAGAGTCCAGCATATGGCCAGGAGATGGTGTTTCCTCTAAGACATTTCCCATACTCCCCCGTCATTTCAGTGGTCCATTCGACTATGTTCAGATATGAACCTTTCCAAGGATTTTGAGTGTTGTTTTAATGGATGTATTATTATTTTTTTTCCTTTTTTTATTATTAGTTAAGGTATTACAAGTGTGTCCTCATCCCCCCCATTAACCCCCAACCTCCCCCGCACACACAAACTCATGCTCCCATCCCCCGTTGTCCATGTGGATGTATTATTTTAGAATAGTTCCAGATTTACAGAAAAATTGTGAAGATAATAACCATGTACACCATACCCAATTTTTCTCATTACTAATATCTTACTTATGTATTGGTCAAATATAACATTAAGTGAATCATCAGTGAAACAGTTAGAGTGAAACCTCACTTCTCTAGTATCTCCAATATCCAGCAATGCTGTTCTAGAGCAAGTTGTTAAAGGAAAAACTGGACCAGTTGCGGCATAAAATATCAGATTTTGAGCTGACCATCCTTTCAATAGTTTAACAATATTCAATATTCTACCATGTAAAAGGAAATCGAATTCATTATTTACACTGCCAGCACTTACACAACACCGTATTCCTGATAACTGTGACCACCACCATCTATCACAACCACCCAATCCAATCATAAATTACACATCATCTTCTTTTATTCCTTGCCTGTATGAGTAAGTGTTGTGGAAAAAATCCCCCTTCAGTCTTCTCCTTGTCCTTATTCTAGGTGTCTGTCTCACAATGGAATGGGTTGTCTGGTTCCTCAATTAAAGAATTTTACATTACTCCCTTCTCACATTGCTGCTCCCTCCTTAGATGCCTCCCCATCTTCTGAAACACGCAAAAATACAAACACATTTCCTTTATACCCTTGCTGGTATTTATTCAAGGAGACCATTAATGTTTTCATCTTCTCATAATGCCCATTTCTGAAGTATTTTTTATAGAGGGATACACATTATTAAGTGGGTTTCTCTGGGAGACCCTGGATATCACCTGTGCTAGATGAATACTCCAGCACGTCTTCTTCTGCATTTGTTGGCTTGCTAACTGGAGGTTTTCCCTTTCCTGTAGTAAAATGCAATTATCTGATTCTTTGTCTTTCTCCCTCTTGTCTTCATACAGCTTAAGGTCCACATTTACCATTGCCACTATGTTGGTTATGTTGTTTGGAAACAAGTTAAACACAGAAAGACTTTGGTTTTGGGGAAGATATTAGAAAATGATTATGAAATGGGCTTGTACTTGAATGACAATGGATTGAATGAGGAATTGTCTGTGGCCAAAAAGCACAAGGCCAGAATCTTGGGTGAGGAATTACTGAGTAAGTGGCAGCATTTGAATAAGGTATTCTGACCTTATCCACTTCTTCGTCATCCACTTGAGAAACTGACTTTTAATTCACTTTAGGACTTGCAGTTTCTTCATCCATTATTTTTTTTGGAGTCTTATTCCTTATCTCCACTAGTCTACAATATCTTCTGAGTATTTTGGGCTATCTGGAGACAACAGATACTTCTCAAAGGGTCCCAGCCTCTATATATACCCTCTAGGGCAATGAGGAGCCACTCACTTCAGCTCTGGTTGCCCAAAACAAGTGGTTGCCATGGTGTAGATTGACATCACAAAGCCTCAGCTTGACCTTCCAATGGGGGTGTGGGTGGGAGAGGATCCAGAAGTCTCAGACGCTGTTTTTATAGAAAAGAGACCTTCCTCTTACCTCCTAAAATTTTTACCAAACTGACCTCTCTCTCTCTTTCCTCTAGTTCCATTATAGTCCAGCATATGGCAGGGAGGATGTGTTTCTTCTAAGCCGCTGGCCATACCCCCTGGCATTTCAGTGGTCAATTCCACTAAGTTCAGATATTTTTACCCTTTTCCTATGATTTTGAGTGTTGTTTTAACAGATGTTATATTTTAGAATAGTTCCATATTTACAGAAAAATTGTGCAGACAATACCCATGTACACTTAAACAATTTCCCTTATTACTAAAATATTACTTGGGTATGGAGCAAATGTAACATGAAGTGAATCATCAGTGAAATTGACTGAAACCTCACTTCTCTAGTATCAACAAAATCCACCAGTTCTAGTCTAGAAAAAGTTGTTAAAGGAAAAATTGTACCAGTTGTGGCATAATCTTCACATCTTGAGCTGACAATCCTGTCAATAGTTTAACAATATTCAATAGTGTATGATGTAAAAAGGAAATCAAATTCATTATTATACACTGTCAGCACTAACACAACACCCTGTTCCTCATGACTGCTACCACCAACATCCATCCCACCCCCCCAATCAAAAATTATATTAAATATCATCTTCTTTTCTTCCTTGCCAGTATGAGAAATTGTTGAGAAAAAAATCCCCAATCAGTCTTCTCCTTGTCCGTATTCTAAGTATCTGGCTCAGTACGGAATGTCTTGTCTGGTGCCCCAATAAAGAATTCTACATTAGTACCTTCTCACATGCCTACCCATCCTTAGATCCCTCCCCATAATCTGGATACACACAAATATACAAACATATTTCCTTTATCCACTTGTTAGTGTTTATTCAAGAGACCATTAATGTTTTAATCTTCTCATAATGCCCATTTCAAAGCCTCAGCTTGACCATTCAGGAGGGGCGGGGTTGGCAGAAGATGCAGAAATCTCAGATGCTCTGGTTATAGAAAAGAGGCCTTCCTCTTACCTCCTAAATTTATTCCCAAACTGAGGTCTCTCTCTCTCATATCCTCTAATTACATTATAGTCCATCATATGGTAGGGAGGCGGTGTTTCCTCAAAGCCACTTCCCATACTCCCCCGTCATTTTAGTGGTCCATTCCACTATGATCAGATATTACCATTTCCTAGGACTTTGTTGTTGTTTTATTGGATGTCTTATTTTTGAATAGTTCCAGATTTACAGAAAAATTTTGAAGATAATATCCATGTACACCATACCCACTTTCTCTTATTACTAATATCTTACTTCGGTATGGGGCAAATGTAGCATGAAATGAATCATCTTTGAAACAGTTAGAGTGAAACCTCACTTCTCTAGTATCTCCAATATCCAGCATTGCTGTTCTAGACCACTTTGTTCAAGGAAAAACTGTACCAGTTGTGGAAAAAAACTTCACATCTTGAGCTAACAATCCTGTCAATAGTTTAATAATATTCGAGGAAGAAAATGCTGGTGGTTTAGACAGACATGATGGTGCCTTGTCCTGGAGCAGATATGGGCGAGCAGCTGAAAGGGGTAACACACAGCCTGAATAAGCAGAGGAGATTCAGCTGAGAGACAGTCTGCACCCAGGAAAGACAGAGAACTCCTAGAAAAAGGGAATGGGTAGAGGCTGAGGCTGAAACCTCTCCAGGTGCGCTGGCTCAGCCTCAGAGACCTTGCCAAATTGAGTGGCTGTTACTGGTATCCAGAGACCAGCTACTAACCCAGCAACAATGGCTCTCAAGCAGGGCGCCTACGTGAACTCAGAGGATCCCTGCTTCTCCCCACAGGAAGGTTAGACTTCCCCCAAAGGCGCGGTTTTCAACTTAGGTTGGAGAGTGGAATGCGCGCAGGGTTGGGTGAATTCTGCGCCCCTCAAAGACCGCAGCTATTGGAGCCAGCGTGACCCACGAATGTGGAAGGGCTACCCCAGGGCTGCTGGCAGAAGAGAACGCTATAAATAAGCCCACATTTGGACTGGACACAAACGGGAAGCCTCAGATTATGCCAGTTTGCCAGCTACTTGGTGCCAGGTGCCAGAGCATGTGCAGAGACTCCACGCAGATCTGGAAGGTGGAGCCCTGTGAGTTCACAAAACTTCCCAGGCTCTTAAATCTGTGCTTTTGATTGTTGAACCCAGTGCATGGGATTACCCAGTTGGGGTCAGTCGCAGAGCTTATATGGGAAGTTTGTTTTGGGGGAGCCTAGGAAACAGAGCAGGAAGTGACTACTGGGGAACCAGCTTCAGGTACAATAGAGAACACCTGGTCAGAGAGGTCTTATAGCCTCAGAGGTCAATCCCGACACACTGCCACCCAGAGGCAGAGCCACGAACTGACTCTTGTGTAAATACAGATAAGGGCTGTCTGGGAAACCAATACAGCCTGCCTTAAAATCAGGACTGTGGCTTACAATACGGAGGAACTGTGTATCAGAGGGAAATTCAACATTCTCCTGAATACCTGGCATGCCAAAAAGAGGAGCAGAAGATCTGAAGCACCTTCATTACAGCCCATTTTAAATTTTTTTTTTACTTATTGTTTCACCTTTTAACTAAGAAACCATTTTTTTTGCTTTATTCATCACATGATTTTACCCTTTTAATGACTACATTTTTATTTTTAACCAGTATTATTACTGCTAACATTTTACCACTTTTTTTAAAGTGTCATTTTATTTTCTCTTTATTTTATTTTGGGACTAGGGTTCTCCATTCTATTTTCATTGTTCCTTTAGCATCATTTTCCTCTACCTCAATTGTGCCACTGTGCTAACACCCTCTTCCCCACTTTTCCCCTTTTGCTGTCCTGTTTCTCTTACCCTATTCCTGCTTTAGATTTTCCCTATTCTTCTTACCCCCTGTCTAAATTTCACCCTACTTATATGTCCCTTTTCCAATCCCCTGCTCTAAATCCTTATACACCTCTCCCTTATCTTTCTTCACTATCCAATTTTTTTTCTCTTCTTTTCTCTATTGTTTTGTTGTTGTTTGTTTGATTATTGAGTATATTTCTTTTTTTTTTAAGGATTGTTTCTGAGGTGGTTCTGCTTTTTCTTTTTCTTTTTCTTTTTCCCATCCCCCCTCCCCCCTCCCGGTTATTTTTTGTGCTTCTGTTTCCCCTTGCCTTGCTTGATATTATTGATTGTTTGTAGTTTGTATTCACTCCAGGGATACGTTGCTGGAATTTGTTGGGACTAGTGGCGGTTCTATCAGAGTTTTCTCCTCATATGAACAGTCTCCTCCCCTCTTCTACTTCATTCTCTTTTCTATCTTTTTTTTCTGTTTTCTTCTCTATCTTTTTCTCTTCTTTCTTTCTTATCCACAACCTCTCTTAGCTTGGGTGGCCACATTTATCTGGGGTTATTAATACCGTAAATACATTTTTGTTCAGTGCCTGGTATATTGTGCCTTGTTGTTTTGTATTTTGTGCCTTTATATCAACGCAGCAGATCCAAGCAACAGCGGCCTCCTGATCACCACACCAACTGTCTGAGGAACAGCTGCTGTGTGTGAAGCCTCCCTCCACCAGACAGAAGAGCCACAACAGCTGTGAAGAGCACCCATCAGAGAACCTATTACCAACAGAGGAGCAGCTGCTACCACAACCGCACAAGGAGCAACCACAGCCCAAGGTGCCACTGCCACCTAGGGAGCAGCCACTGAACGACTCAATATCTATATATGTCAGTGAGACCAAACATGGGTAGACAAAGAAATCCTCAAAGGAAAGAAAAGGAGGACTCGCCAAAAAAGCAGCTAAGTGATACAGAGGAATGCAACATGACAAAAAAAGAATTCAAAATAAGGGTCCTAGAGTGCATAAACTGGATGGAGGAAAAAATCGACAACTTATGCAAGAAGCAAGAAGAAAGAGCTGAAAAAATCAACAACTTAAGTAAGACTCAAGAAGAAATGAAGAGCGATATAGCTGCAATAAAAAACAACATTGGAAGTATCAGTAGTAGACTAGGAGAAGCGGAGGACCGAATTAGTGAATTATAAGACAAGGAAGCAAAACACACCGAAACTGTACTTCAATTGGAGAAAAAAATTAAAAGACAGGAGGAGAGTCTAAGGGAGCTTTGGCACAACATGAAATGAAACAACATAGGAATAATAGGGGTGCCAGAACAACAGAAAGAGGAACAAGGTTTAGAAAACCTACTCGAAGAAATAATATCAGAAAACTTTCCTGAGGTGGGGAAGAAAAAAGTCACACAAGCCCAGAGAGTCCCAAGCAAGGTGAACCCGAAAAGACCCACACCAAGACACATCATAATGACCATGGCAAATATTCAGGACAAAGAGAGAATCTTACAGGCTGCAAGAGAGATACGGAAAGTTACATACAAGGGATCTCCCATTAGATTATCAAATGATTTATCAACAGAAACACATCAGGCCAGAAAAGAATGGACAGAAATTTTCAAAGTGATGCAAAGCAAAGGACTGAATCCAAGAATACTCTATCCAGCAAGGCTATCATTCAAAACTGAATGGGAAATAAGAAGCTTCACAGACAAAAAAAGGCAAAGGGAGTTTATCACTACCAAGCCAGAAATGCAAGAAATGCTAAAGGGACTGCTGTAAAAAGAAGAAATAAAAAGCTCAGAAAGAAAAAAGCCATACAAAAAAAGAAATGGCTACAAACAAGTACCTTTCAATAATAACTTTAAATGTAAATGGGCTAAATGCTCCAACCAAAAGACATCGAGTGGCTGAATGGATAAAAAATCATGACCCATACATTTGCTGTCTACAAGAGACCGAACTCATTAGAAGGGACTCACACAGACTGAACGTGAAGGGATGGAAACCTATCTTTCAGGCAAATTGAAAGGAAAAGAAAGCTGGGGTAGCAATACTTATATCGGACAAAATAGACCTCAAAGTGAAGGCCATAACAAGAGATACGGAAGGCCACTTCATAATTCTAAACTGATCAATACAACAAGAAGATACAACCCTGATAAACATATATGCACCCAACGCAGGAACACCCAAATACATAAAAAAAACTCCTGGAAGATATCAAAGGAGAGATCGACATCAATACAATCATAGTAGGGGACTTTAATACACCACGGACATCACTGGATAATTCCTCTAGAAGAAAAATCAGCAAAGAAACAGCAATCCTAAAGGACTCACTAGATCAGGTGGACTTAATTGACATCTTGAAAACACTTCACCCCAGAGCGATAGAATATACATTCTACTCAAGTGCTCATAGGACGGATTCAAAAATAGACGACATACTGGGTCACAAGCAAAGTCTCCGCAAATTCAAGAAGATTGGAATCATGCCAAGCATCTTCTCAGACCACGATGACATAACATTAGAAATAAACTACACTAAAAACAACCCAAAATTCTCAAACACTTGGAAGCTGAATAGCATGTTATTAAATATTGTTTGGGTTACCCATGAGATCAAAGAAGAAATTAAAATCATCCTGGAAACTAATGACAATGAAAACACAACAATCCAAAACCTTTGCAATGCAATGAAAGCAGTCCTGAGAGGGAAGTTTATAGCTCTACAGGCCTATCTCAAAAAAACAAGAGAAAATTGTAGTAAATCATCTAACTCTACAACTCAAAGAATTAGAAAGAGAGCAAAACAACAACAACGAAAAATCCCGAAGTGAGCAGAAGGAAGGAGATAATAAAGATTAGAGCAGAATTAAATGACATAGAGACCAAAAAAAAAAAAAATACAGAAAATCAATGAATCCAAGAGCTGGTTCTTCGAAAGGATAAACAAAATTGACAAACCTCTAGCCAGACTCACCAAGAAGCAGAGAGAGGACCCAAATAAACAAAATCAGAAACGATAGAGGCGAAATAACAGACCCCACAGAAATACAAATGATTGTTAAAAAATATTATGGACAGCTCTACCTCAACAAATTAGACAACCTGGAGGAAATGGATAAATTCCTAGAAAAATACAACATTCAAAAACTCAATCAGGAAGAATCTAAATATGTCAACAGGCCAATAACTATGGAAGAAATTGAAGCTGTCATCAAAAAGCTTCCAGCAAACAAAAGCCCAAGACCATATGGCTTCACAGGGGAATTTTACCAAACATTCAAGGAAGAACTAAAACCTATCCTCCTCAGACTACTACAAAAAATTCAAGAGGAAGGAACACTTCCAAGCTCATTCTCTGAAGCCAGCATCACCCTAATACCAAAACCAGGTAAAGACAACACAATGAAAGAGAATTACAGGCCAATTTCCCTCATGAACACAGATGCCAAAATCCTCAACAAAATCTTAGCAAATCAGATCCAGCCGATCATCAGAAAGATCATACACCATGACCAAGTAGGATTTATATCAGGGATGCAAGGATGGTACAATATCCGCAGATCAATAAATGTGATACATCACATAAACAAATTGAAAGAAAAAAACCACATGGTCATGTCAATTGATGCATAAAAAGCATTTCACTAAACCCAACACCCATTTTTGATAAAAACTCTCAGCAAGGTGGGAGTAGAAGGATCATACCTCAACATAATAAAAGCCATATATGACAGGCTCACAGCCAACGTCATACTCAATGGACAAAAACTAACACCATTTTCCCTAAGAACAGGAACAAGACAGGGATGCCCGCTCTCACCACTCCTGTTCATCATAGTACTGGAAGTATTAGCCATTGCAATTAGACAAGAAGAAGAAATAAAAGGCATCCAAATTGGAAAAGAGGAAGTAAAACTGTTCTTTTTTTGCAGAAGACATGATATTATACATACAAAACCCTAGATACTCCATCAAAAAGCTACTAGACTTAATACATGAATTTGGCAATGTAGCAGGATAAAAATTACCCCCAAGAAATCTGAGGCATTTCTATACACCAATAGTGAACTTTCAGAAAGAGAGATTATAAAAACGATCCCATTTACCATCGCACCAAAAAAATTAAACTACCTGGGAATAAACTTAACTAAAGAGGTAAAAGACCTCTACTGAGAAAACAACAGGACGTTGAAAAAAGAGATAGAGGAAGACATAAACAAATGGAAGAACATACCGTGTTCATGGATTGGTAGAAGCAACATCATTAAAATGTCCATAGTACCCAAAGCAATCTATAAATTCAACGCACTTCCCATTAAAACACCAATGGCATACTTCACAGATCTAGAGCGAACTCTCCAAAAATTCATCTGGAATAAAAAAAGACCCAGAATAGCTGCAGCAATACTGAGAAAGAACAAAGTAGGTGGGATCTCAATACCAGATATCAAGCTGTATCACAAAGCCACTGTTCTCAAAACTTCCTGGTACTGACACAAGAACAGACATATAGATTAATGGAATAGAATACAGAGCCCAGAAATCAGGCCGAAACAATATGCTCAATTAATATTTTACAAAGTAGGCAAGAACATACAATGGAGCCAGGATAGTCTCTTCAATAAATGGTGTTGGGAAAATTGGACAGATATATGCAAGAAAATGAAACTAGACCACCAACTTACACCATACACAAAAATAAACTCAAAATGGATAAAGGACTTAAATGTATAACAAGAAACCATAAAAATTCTAGAAGAAGCCAACGGCAACAAAATCTCAGACATATGCCGAAGCAATTTCTTCTCTGATACAGCTCCTAGGGCACTTGAAACTAAAGAGAAAATGAACAAATGGGACTACATCAAAATAAAAAGCTTCTGTACAGCAAAAGAAACCATCAACAAAACAACGAGAAAACCCACTGTGTGGGAAAACATATTTGCCAATGTCATATCTGATAAGGGCCTAATCTCCAAAATTTATGAGGAACTCATACAACTTAACAAAAGGAAGATAAACAATCCAATCAAAAAATGGGCAAAGGACCTAAATAGACACCTTTCAAAAGAGGACATTCAGAAAGCCAACAGACATATGAAAACATGCTCAAAGTCACTAATCATCTGAGAGATGCAAATCAAAACAACAATGAGGTACCATCTCACACCTGTCAGACTGGCTATCATCAACAAATCAACAAACGACAAGTGCTGGAGAGGATGTGGAGAAAAAGGAACACTCGTGCACTGCTGGTGGGAATGCAGACTGGTGCAGCCACTATGGAAGACATTATGGAGTTTCCTCAAAAAACTAAAACTAGAACTCCCATTTGACCCTGTGATCCCACTTCTAGGAATATATCCCAGGAAACCAGAAACACCAATCAGAAAGGATATATGCACCCCTATGTTCATAGCAGCACAATTCACCATAGCTAAGATCTGGAAACAGCCTAAATGCCCATCAGTAGATGAATGGATTAGAAAACCGTGGTACATCTATGGGATGGAATACTATGCTGCTGTAAAAAAGAAGGAACTCTTACTATTTGCAATAGCATGGATGTAACTGGAGAGCATTATGCTAAGTGAAATAAGCCAGTCAATGAAGGAAAAATACCACATGATCTCACTCATTCATGGATAATAGAGACCATTATAAACTTTTGAACAGTAATAGATACAGAGGCAGAGCTGCCTCGAATAGATTGTGAAAATGCTGCGGGAAGGCCGGGGAAAGCTCGGGGGCAGGAGGGAGAGGTTTAAGAGATCAACTGAAGGACTTGTATGCATGCATATATGCATTACCAATGGGCATGGGACGCTGGGGGTTGGGGGAGGCCATGGGATACTCAAGAGCGCGGGGAAAAAGACACATATGTATTACCCTTTGTAATACTTTCAGCAATAAAAAATAAATAAATAAATACCTTTAATAAAAAGGAGAAATTTTAATATTTTGAAATAACTTCCACTAAACTTTAAAGGATAATCTAATGATTTGCTGATTAAATACCACATCTGAAAACAAGTACAGTTACCATAAATGTTTAATGACTTTGACTTGAAATACATGACCTTGCGGCACTATCAGTAAACATCCAAGAAGTAACCCTGTAGGTTACTTGCTATAAAAAAAGAAAGGTTTTTCTTTTTTAAGTTAAAATTCTCCAAGTGTAATCCAGCAGGAAGAGTACTGCCCAGAGCCCACCTGGGGCATGGTAAAGTGAAGTATGGTAACAATTAATTCAGGTAAAAACTATAAGTTTCATACTGGTCTTAGAAGGCACATTTTTCCTTTACCTGGGAAGGACAGCACAGCTATCCCAAGGTCAGGGGGCTCTAGTTAGCGTGTCAACTCAGTGTTCTGGAGATCCAAAACTGTAATTTAGATAACATTTCTAAGTTTAACCAGGTTACCCAAGGACTCTAGATAATGTGTATACCCAAAACTGTAATTTGGATAGCATGCTGTCTCTGCTTCTGTAAATTGCTTTTTTTTTTGCAAACTAGGTTCCTTATTCCAAACCTTGAAACAGCCAGTTTAAAATTAAGTTGTCATGACCTAGAGCAAAGAATATTCTTACATGGTATTATTCTACAAGTTTTATTAATAATTTTTGATGCTTTACAACAGTATATCGTGCAATTATCCTAAACAAACATACAAATAATTCAATTCATATTTAAGGACATGGAGGGATTTATTCCCTCCTGGGAAGGCATTTAAGCATTCTGTATTGACCTCTCTTGATTTTTTTTTTTTTTTTTTGCCAAGAGGAATCCAATTGTCTACAGCTGTTATCTAGGCTCTCCATTCAAGCTGGGATCATGAAAAGCTGGTACCATGGATCTGTCTCTGGCCCAATGGTGTAACCTGGGCCCTCTCTGGGAAGAAACCTGGGTTCCCTGTGATAAATGCTGGGGCCCCGCCAGTAGGCAAGGGGATCCAAAGGCAGTTGCTGGGCATGGAGTCCAGAGGGGCATAGGTTAACAAGGAGACAAAACTGAACCTCACATCACCCTACTTGGCCCAGACATGGTTGGTAGTCAATGACGGGTAAGAGCCCACAGGGTGGCGTGGCCTAAGACAGGCACAGCCAGGGTCCAGTAGAAGAAAACTTGGGGTTCAACAGAGGTGGGGCACAGATCCTCACCCCCCCCAATGGTGCAGGGGCTTGAAAACTCGCCCCTTCTGAGGAAGGTCTCCTGTCCCCATGGCTGCTTCTTGCTTCCCATTCCCAGCCCAGAAAAGGAACCAAATAACAGAAGAGATTTGGTCCAGCTGAAATCAGAATCCAGATAAACGGAGGCTTAGTTAACAGACCCTATGTCTAAATCTAGCCTAACAACAGGAATGCTCAGGCCTCCTCAAGGACGTAAAGTTATCCTTTCAATTAATATTTACAGTATAAATTAAGATTATTGTTAAAGCTGAAACCGGTTTTGCTCAGTGAATAGAGCGTCGGCCTGCTGACTGAAAGGTCCCATGTTCGATTCCGGTCAAGGGCATGTACCTGGGTTGCGGGCATTTCCCCAGTAGGAGATGTGCAGGAGGCAGCTGATCAATGTTTCTCTCTCATCGATGTTTCTAACTCTCTATCTCTCTCCCTTCCTCTCTGTAAAAAATCAATAAAATATATATTAAAAAAGATTATTGTTAAAATATTAAATTTGACAGTAAAATAGTTGTCAAGTTATCAAATTAATTAAATTTTGCTAATTTGAAATAAGTTATTCAAAAAGTATTAACCAAAATTTTCATTTCATCGTAAAATTGCTTAACATGCTATAAACTTAAGCAGTCATTTTTGTGCAAAGAATAATGTTTAAAGTAATCTAGACTGCATTATAAATTTTCCAAAAAGTGTCCTAATTAAATTAAAAAAGGGGGAATAGTGGAAGAATACCATGTAAGGAAAAATATCCTGTAACTAAATTACATCTTGAAAAAATATTTTTCATTTTGTAATGCTAACAGCAAGACACACATGAAAAACATATGTGGTGTCAAAATAAGCCAAAGGAAAATCATTTGGGCAAATATAAAAAGGATTCCCCAAGTAAAATTTCCTTTATTAACCTTTGGTCGAGAATATGTTTGTATACTTTCAGAGAACAACTCCAAGACCATGTGGATTCCTGCAACAAGAGATCCCGGAGAGAAACAGACCAGATTGCTCCAGCCGCAAAGACAGGAGAGACAGTTCAGAGATGGAGATGGTGAAGACGCCTTGCCATGCTAGTAGTCAGCAGCTGTGTGTCGCTGCAGGGTGCCCAGGACCAAACCAGAGAGGACCGGACCTGCATTTGTCCACCATCCAGAACCAGCATTTAATTGCTGGCATGTACACATGAACTGTCGGGCATTGAAACTTGGACTCAAAACTGTTGGACATTGATTTTGGGACTTAAATATTTTTTGTTCTTATATGTTTACTTCTGGTCTGCAGATACAAGATTCTTAAGGAAAAAATAAAGGGCAGATGTGGGAAACTGTTTATTGCTTTCACTATCTCTTGAGCATAGACAGAGTACCCCCAAAGGCTGGGTGCCTTTGAAGCCCTGGCAAAGGTCGGAGCTAGGCGCCACCTCTGTTTGTCCAGACAGTGGTAGCTTAAAGTACTCTCCCATTTATTATTATGTAAATCCTTGCTGATGGGCGAGTCTGCTTGTTAATTTGTGGTCACCTGCCTAAGGGCTATGCTATGAGTGCATCCCAGAATCAATAAAAGCTTGGTGAGGCCTGAGCACGGGAGGAAGTCCTTCCCCTTGAGTTGGACTTGCTTGTCTGGTCCCCCAATATTCCCAAATTATCTCCTGTTTTCATTTTTGTGTGGGTCTGCTTTCAGTCCCTGAAACATGACCCACGCGGGGCGTGGGAAGGAAACACACATTTTATGGAAGATGTATTTTAGAATAGTTCCAGAATAACAGAAAAATTTTGAAGATAATGCCCATGTACACCATACCCAATTTCCCTGATTACTAATATCTCACTTTGGTATGCTGTTATAGACCAAGTTGTTAAAGTAAAAACTCTACCAGTTGTGGAATAAACTTCAGATCTTGAGCTGACTATCCTTTCAATAGTTTAATAATATTCAATAGTCTACCATGTAAAAAGGAAATCAAATTCATTATTATACACTGCCAGCACTAACAGAACACCCTGCTCCTCATGACTGCGACCACCACCATACACCCCATCCCCCCAATCAAAACCTAAATTAAACATCAGCTTCTTTTCTTCTTTGCCAGTATAAGACAATGTTGAGGAAAAAATCCCCATTTAGTGTTCTCCTTGTCCTTATTCTAAGTGTCTGGCTCAGTATGGAATGGCTTCTCTGGTGCCCCAATTAAAGAATTCTACATTTCTCCCTTCTCACATGACTGCCTCCTCAGATCCCTCCCAATCATCTGAAAACTCGCTAAAATACAAACACATTTCCTTTATACCCTTTCTGGTATTTACTCAAGGAGACCAATAATGTTTTCCTCTTCTCATAATGCCCATTTCTGAAGCATTTTTGATAGAAGGATACACATTGTTAAGTGTGTTCCTCTGGGAGACCCTGGGTATCACCTCTGGTAGATGGACAGTCCAGCACTTATTCTTTGGCATTTGTTGGCTTGCTTATTGGAGGATTTCCCCTACCTGTAGTAAAATACAATTATCTGATTCTTCCTGTCTTTCTACCTCTTATCTTCATTCAGCTTAAAGTCCAAATTTACCATCACCGCTATCTTGCTTATGTGAAAGGACAGAACAGGACTGATAGCTGTGTCCTTATCCCCTCTTCCAAGAAAAAGCCACAGCATGTATCAGTTACTCAGCCTGCCCTTATCTCAGCAAATGGAAATGCGGGAGAAACTAGCCCAAGGCCAAGAATATGCTAGCCACCCCCATGTCTTTGTGTAAGAAGAACCATAGCTGCAACCTGCCCTTGAGTCACTAGCCCCCTGCCCTCACTCAACCAACTTGAATAGACCAAATCAGTGGTCAGAGTGTGCCCCCAGCCCCCGACCCCAAGCCCTATGAATTATTTGTTCTCTTGGGACACTGGGCTCTCTCTTGCATCCAGTAATGAAGGCAGTGGGAGGACCAAGTCCTGAGCTTGAATAAAAGACTTTATGCTTTTGCATCGCACTCGGCTTCCTAGTGGTCTGTCTTGGGGGATCTTGAAATCTGGGCCTAACATTTGGGGGCTCGTCCCTGACCCCTGAGACTCACAAGGGACCCTGATTCAGAGTGTATGACTGACCGTGGTAAGTGTCTGTGTGTTGTCTGTTGTGTTCTGTGTTTTCTGTCCTGTGTGAGCTCACTTATGAAATCTGTAATGCCCGTAACAGATGAGGTGGATGCACTGGGGGCCCCTGGGTGGGAGGAGTTTGGGAATGCCCAGATCGTCTATCTGGAGCGGCCAAAAAACCCAACAACCTGAGAGGAGTGGTGCATGGCCATCATCTAATCTAATCTGTAGTTTTGCTTCTGCGGAGTCGGAAGTTTGTTTTGGTTTTGCTTCCATAGAGTTGGAAGTCTGTATTTGTCTGTGTATTTATTTTTTTTTCTGTTTTATGTGGACTTACTGGACAGACATTATGGGACAGACTCAAACTACTCCTTTAAGATTATGGTCGTTTTAAAGTCTAGGGCTGGGCCAAACCTGTTTGCAAGCCTCAGGTGTGGTTTTCCTGAACTGCTGGGAACTTGGGATCTTGAAGCTTACTGACTTCAAATGATAAAATACTTATGTCTTGCATTTTTGATGTTTATTCTGAAAAATGTTACTGATTGAGAAATGCTGAATATTTGCTAAAAGTTTAAGGTTCAGATTGAATTTGGAGAAATTGTGTGTTGTGGTAGCTAAATGCCTTTGCTGAATGAATGTTTGGTGAAAGTATGTGAGTGTGGAGAGAGGGGGCCTGCCCTCTCCTATCCTTTGTGTGGCTCCACGACTTAGGTCAGGCTGGCAACTGAGTAAGGATCTGTGAAAACAGGTCACCACCTCCCTTGTCTGTCTCTCTTCACCGATCATCATGAGGTCGGGAGAACATAAACCTGCTGTTCTTAATTACATTTTAAAAAAAATTTTTAAAGGGGTACAATAGAGATTGTGTTATTGTAATGAATGCAGAAACATTAAGAAATCATGATTAAACAGGTGTTTGTTTGTGTGGAGTAGCCAATTTGCTACTGAGAGGGGTGACTGGAAGCAGACTTAATTCCTCTGGTAGGTTCTCACCAAAAGGTTGGTCGAAATTCTTTTCTGGGACATGGGTGCCAGGAGTGCCCCCATGCTCGTCTGGGAAGTTGTGCATTGTTTTGTTTATCTGCCCAGCTAGAGACTGGGCTAGTCTACAGAGAGAGTGTGAATACGAGTGTTTGTATATTTTGGCTGCTCATTACTAGTCTGTGAGAAGTAAAAGTTACTTTGATTTATTTTTCATTTCTGTTAATTCATCGTGCTGAACGTTTGGACTGGACCCACGATGATCCTGTCCTTAGCAGTGCCAAGAGAGAAAGGATGGAGACTTTATTCCCCCCAGCCAAAGGCCCCAACATCTGTGCTTGTCAGGCCCCTATCAGTGGACTTGGGCAGTGTTCCAGTTATCTGCCAAAATTCGCAAGATTGTAAAAGTACTTGTTCACAGAAAAGGTGTAAATGTGGATGTTTATTTGATGTTTATTTGTCTACTTAGGTATAAATATTTGTAGGTAAATAGAACCCCATTAATTATCTGGTGTATTCTCCAGCAGCCTATTCAGTCTTGACAGAGCCAATGGGACTAGTAACATCTAAGAAGACACCAGTTCTAAGAGCCACCAGACAAACTGCCTTTTTCCTTGTACATCAAAGTGGACTGTGGACCTCAGAAAGAACATGGTAACTCATTCGTTTCTAGTTATGCCAGAATGATTGTACCCCTTACTTGGACGTGATCTCTTACAGAAATGACAAGCCACCCATAAGCTTGTTCGAGATGCCCTGCAAGTGCCAACTAGGACTCTGTACATCATTTCCATCATGGGGACTCTGTGTGGGTAAAGAAGTTCAGGACCCCAGGACTCACCCCAACTTGAAAAGGACTATACCTGCAGAAAATTGTATAATAGGCTCAGATGATTCCTGCATCTTCATAAACATGGCTTCAGAAAAACAAGGACAATTTTACCTTATATAGAACGGTCCAAGAGTGGACTTTAGTCACCTCCCTAATATGTTTGTATAGCCCTGCCATATCTCATGTTTAGTAGTGGAGGATTTAGCTGCCTGAAGCAGCCATGTGGCCAATATTATGTTTCATTGTATTAATATGTTGTATTAACCTTCAATTATCTCACGGGTTTAAATGTATCTGTAGCTGTGGACCATTGATGGTCTACAGTCCTTGATAGTTTTAGGGAATAACTGGCAAGTGTCCAGTCTCCCACACTGAGGGACATTGATATAGCTATATGAAAGCATTCCTGGAAGGGGACTATATGGGATGAAACCCAAAAGTAAAGGGTGTCTGGTTGCCAAGAGGGTAGATGCGCAACTGGACAAAAAAGAATAACCATCAGGTTTTGGTCTCTATTGAGAAACAGCTAAAAGTTGGCAGCCTGTGTACTGTCTTGCAGGCCTGCATGATCATGCCCATGTCAGGGGTGGTACAAACCTTGGCAGTAGAGAGCTGGGAAAGGCCTATTTAGAATGGAAGGTCTGAGGCATAGTTATGCATTCTTAAAGGACTGACAAGAAAAATCAGAAGATCTTAGAGCAGATCAGTATGTTTTTCTCCTTATATAATTCCTCTGAAATCTGGCAATGCTTAACAAGTCATGCCAATATATTTCTTGGCATGAAATCAATAAGACCGGTTTTCAGTAGTGATTTTATTAACCGGAAACTTTGGAGTATCATGTTTTAAAGAAACCTGTCTGAGCTCTGAATTCTTGAAGCCAATAGGAGTACCACGGAGAAAGCCTGGTATCCTGCTTGGGAGCCTTGAAGATGGCCGGCGCTGGAGCTTCAGGCACATGTCCTACCATCACTGGTGGTTTGTAAGAGTAGAAGGGGAGCAATAAGGACCCCTCTGCATCCCTGTGGAACCCCAACACACTGGACCGCAACGAGTAGTAGGGCTACTGAGATGGGCCTTAAAGCCTAGAGCATGGGCTCAGGTGGAGTTGCTACAGGTGAGGGATTCACCTAACGCAGCAGATACTGCAGGCAGGCCTGATGGCAGCTGGATGGCTTGGCTTCCTGGCCCTATGGGGCACATCAAGATTAAATGATGAAATTCCAGCAAAGGTAGGCAGTTACCATTCTTGTTGTGTTTATGCAAACATAAGGCCAAATAGAATACAGTAGATGAATTCACCTTGATTTGGCTTTTTGATAGCCCTAGAGGAATTTTTAGGAAGAAAAACTCTACTCGATGGAGGTTATTAAAACTGAAATATTTTCTTTCCCTTCCACTCAGGCCATTTGTTATAGTTAGTCTCTGCCGGGTCACAAGCCCAGATCATTCTGTGCCCAGGACAGCAGGGAGCCTGACTGGAAGGTGACCTCTGACTAGACACACCCGCTGAAGTTCACCCTCAAGAAGACAGCGGACGTTGGCAGACCCCATGTAATACTCCCGCTGTTGTTGACTTACAGTCCTTCCATTATTAACAAACTAGTCCAATTTGTCAAGAAGTGTATAAAAGTAGTTCAGTTGATAGTTCAGTCCTTCTCATATTTGAGCCGGAAGTTCTAAGACAAGGGGGGATTCTTTCTGTCTTTCTGCCTCTTGTCTTCATTCAGCTTAAAGTCCAAATTTACCATTGCCACTATCTTGGTTATGTGAAAGGACAGAACAGGACTGATAGCTGTTTCTTTATCCCCTCTTCCAAGAAAAAGCCCCAGAATGTATCAGTTACTCAGCCAGCCCTTATCTAAGCCAATGGGAAAGCGGGGGATACTAGCCCAAGGCCAATAGTATGCTAGCCACCCCCCAGTCTTTGTGTAACCAGATCCTAGCTCCACCTTCCCCTTGCGTCTCTAGCCACTGCTCCTCACTCAACCAACTGGAATCGGGCAAAATAGTGGTCATAGGGTGCCCACACCCCCCAACACAAAGCCTTATGAATTCTTTGTTCCCTTGGGACTCAGGGCTCTCACTTGCATCCAGTAATGGAGGCAGGAGGGGGACCAAGTCCCGGGCTTGAATAAAAGACTCTATGCTTTTGCATCGGACTCGGCTCCCTAGTGGTCTGTCTTGGGGGATCTTTAAATCTGGGCATAGCATATGTATTTTGGAAATAAGTTAAACACAGAAAGACGTTGGTTTTGAGGAAGAAATTGGAAAATGATTTGGAAATGTGCTTGGAATTGAATGACAATGGATTGAATGAGGAAGTGTGTGTGGTCAAAAAGCACAAGGACGGAAATTTGGGTGAGGAATTACTGGGGAAGGAGCAACATTTCAATAATGTATTCTGACCTTATCTACTTCTTTGACATCCAATTGAGAAACTGACTTCTAATTCACTTTAGGACTTGCAGTTTCTTCACCCATCCTTGTGTTTGGAGTCTTATTCCTTGTCTCCACTAGACTACAAAATCTTCTTTGTAAGTTTGGCTATCTTGAGGCAAGAGACACTACTCAAAGTGTCCTGGCCTGTATATATAGTCTGTAGGTCACTGAGGAACCACTCAATACAGCTCTGGTTGCCCAAATTAAGTTGTTGCCATGGTGTGGGTTGACATCAGAAAGCCTCAACTTGACCATCCAGGAGGGTCAGGGGTAGAAGAGGATGAGAACTCTAAGATGCTCTGGTTATAGAAAAGAGAGACCTTCCTCTTACCACTTAAAATTTTTCCCAAACTTATCTCTATCTTTCTCTCTCTCTCTCTCTCTCTCTCTCTCTCTCTCTCTCTCTCTCTCTCTCCCTCTCTCCCCCTCTCTCTTATTTCCTCTAGTTCCACAAAAGTCAAGTATATGGCAGGGAGGCGGTGTTTCCTCTATGCAACTTCTCAAACGCCACTGTCATTTCAGTGGTCCATTCCACTATGTTCAGATATTACCATTTCCTATTATTTTGAGTGTTTTTTATAGATGTTTTATTTTAGAATAGTTCCATATTACAGAAAACTGTGAAGAAAATACGCATGTACACTATACCCAATTTCCCTTATTAATAATATCTAACTTGGGTATAGGGAAAATGTAACGTGAAGTCAATCATCAGTGAAACAGTTAGAGTGCAACCTCATTTCTCTAGTATAACTAATATCCACCAATGCTGTTCTGTACCAAGTTGTTAAATTAAAACTGTACCAGTTGTGGCATAAAACTTCACATCTTGAGCTGACAATCCTGTCAATAGTTCAACAATATTCCATAGTCTAGCATGTAAGAAAGAAATCAAATTCATTATGACACTGTCAAGTAAGACTCCCTCCACGTTCTGCGTGGAGTAGGGTTTGGTATCTGAAAGAGGAGCCGCACAACAAAAGAGGGAAAAACACACCAGATAATTTTGCAATATTGGGGACCAGGCTGCAAGTCCCGAAGGACTTCCTCCGTGTTTAGGCATCACTAAGCTTTTATTGATCTGGGATGCACCCATAGCGTAACCCTTCGGCAGGTGACCCCCTAGTAACAAGCAGACTAGCCCATCAGCAAGGATTTACATAATAATAAATGGGGGAGCAGTTTCAGCTTCCACTGTCTGGACAAACAGAGGTGGCGCCTAGGTCTGACCTTTGCTAGGGCACCCAGCCTTCTAGGGGTTCTCTGTCAATGCTTATCAGATAGTGAAGGCAATAAACAGTTCCCACATCTCCGCCTTGTTTTTCCTTAAAAAAACAGAAATAAACATATAAGAACAAAAAATGTTTAAGTCCCAAAATCAATGTCCAACCATTTTGAGTCCAAGTTTCAATGTCCGACAGTTCATGTGTACATGCCAGCAATGAAATGCTGGTTCTGGATGGTGGACAAATGCAGATCCGGTACTCTCTGGTTTGGTCCTGGGCAACCTGCAGCGCCTTACAGCTGCTGACTGCTAGCATGGCAAGGCGTCTTCACCATCTCCATCTCTGAACTGTCTCTCCTGTCTTTGTGGCTGGAGCAATCTGGTCTGTTTCTCTCCGGGATCTCTTGTTGCAGGAATCCACATGGTCTTGGAGTTGTTCTCTGAAAGTATACAAACATATACTCGACCAAAGGTTAATAAAGGCAATTTTACTTGGGGAATCCTTTTTATATTTGCCCAAATGATTTTCCTTTGTCAAGGACTGGTAGCTTTGCCCTCATCCCCTCTTCCAAGAAAAAGCTGAAGTATGTATCAGTTACTCAGCCTGCCCTTATCTCATCCAATGCGAATGGGGGCAAAGTAGCCCAAGGCCAAAAATATGGTAGCCACCGCCCTGTCTTTGTGAAACCAGACCCTAGATGTACCCTGCCCTTGCACCACTAGCCCCCGTCCCACACTCAACCAACCGGAATCGGCCAAATTAGTGTTCAGAGTGTGCCCTCACCCCGACCCCAAGCCCTATAAATTCTTTGTTCCCTTGGAACTCAGGGCTCTTTCTTGAATCCATTAATGGAGGCAGTGGGGGATCAAGTCCGGGTTTGAATAAAAGACTCTATGCTTTTACATTGGACGCGGCTCCCTAGTGGTCTGACTTGGGGGATCTTGAAATCTGGGCCTAACATTTGGGGGCTCGTCCAGGACCCCTGAGACTCAGGAGGGACCCCGATTTGGAGAGTCTGACTGACCGCGGTAAGTGTTTGTGTGTTGTCTGCTGTGTTCTGTGTGTTCTGTCCTGTGTGTGCTCACTTATGAAATCTCTAATGCCCGTAATGTCCTAGGTGGATGCACTGGGGGGCCACAGGTGGTAGGAGTTGGGGGACGCTCTGATCCTCCATCTGGATGGGCCAAGAAACCCCTCAATCTGAGGCAAGTGGTGGATGGCCATCGTCTAATCTAATCTGCTTGCCAGGCTCAGGTGTGGTTTTCCAGAACTGCTGGGAACTTGGGACCTTGAAGCTTCCTGAATTCAAATGATAAAAAACTTATGTCTTGCATTTTTGATGTTTATTCTAAAAAATTTTACTGATTGAGAAATGCTGAATATTTGCTAAAAGTTTAACTTTCGGATTAAATTGGGAAAAATTGTGTGTTGTGGGAGCTAAATGCCTTTGCTGAATGAATGTTTTGTGAAAGTATGTGAGTGTGGAGGGAGGGGGCATGCCCTCTCCTCTCCTTTGTGTGGCTCCATGACTTCGGTCTTGCAGGCAACTGAGTAAGGATCTGTGAAAACAGGCCAACCCCTCCCTTGTCTGTCTCTCGTCACCGATCATCATGAGGTCAGGACAAAGTAAACCTGCTCTTCTTAATTACAGGTTAAAAAACTTTTAAAGGGGTACAATAGAGATTGAGGAATTGGAATGAATGCTGAAACATTGAGAAAGCACGAGTGAACAGCTGTTTGTTTGTGTGGGGCTAGCCAATTTGCTACCGAGTGGGCGGAATGGAAGCAGTCTTCACTCCTCCGGTAGGTTCTCACCAAAAGGTTGGTCGAGAATTCTGTTCTGGGACATGGGTGCCAGGAGTGCCCCCACGCTCCTAAGGGAAGTTGGGCATTGTTTTGTTCATCTGCTCAGCTCCAGTCTGGGCTAGCCTACCGAAAAAGTGTGAATGTGAGTGTTTGTCTATTTTGACTAATCATTACAGGTCTGTGTGAAGTGGAAGTTACTTTGATTTATTTTGCATTTCTGTTAATTCATCTGGCTGAACGTTTGGACTGGACCTGCAATGGGCTGCAAGAATTTGTAGCAGTTCTCAGAGTCTTTTGCTCGGCATTACAGAAGGAATCAGCCCACATAGTTAATATAAACTTCTGTCTATAAGTTGCTCTTACCTGGGTTGTAAATCGCTGTAATTCCAAGATTGCTTAGTTCTGAGATTGCTTATAAAAGTGCAAGAGAGAAGTCTTTTCAAGTGAACTGTTTGCTTAGCAAATTAACAAAGTAGCAAATTTCAAAGAACTTGTTATTCATGGTTTTCTTATCTCTTTGGTGGACAGCTGCACAGGACGGCGAGAATTACTGCCTGTGACCGTAGTTTGTTTAACTTGTTGTTTTCAATTGTTTATTAGAACCCTCATAGAGAACATAACCTGGTCTTTCCCTTCCTCCCTCATCCGGATTCTGAAAGCATCTGTAACTGGATTTCTGATGGTCTCCAGGTTTTCTGTCTGCAAGAATCCTCCCTATGCACCTGTTATATTTCAAGGCCGACTCTGTGAGGAAAAGCAATCGGCCAGGGCAGAGACAAGAGGGCTGGGGTTTTGGCAGTTATGCTGCTGGCTGAAAACCTAACAGGTCTTATCTATGAACTTCAAGGTTACAAAAAAAAATAACTGTAAGCACAGTCTTTCTCTGCCCTGGTTTATATTTTTAACCCCTCCAATGCTGAATCAGACTGATACCTGTTCTTAGTTTTATCACAAAAGGTCTAGATATATCTTAAGAGTAAACGTACATTTAAAATATGTTCATAAATATTAATCTAAAATTGCTCAATGTTAACTTTTGGAAATCATTAAAGGATCAAGGTTTCTAAGAATAATAAACAAACGAACAAACAAACAAAAAAAAAAACCAACTAAACTCCCGCTAGAAAAACAGAGGAGGCACAAAGCCAGAATCCGCAGCCCCCCTGGTAATTTAGAACTGTTTGCCAGGCAGACTCAACCCCTGAGAGGCAGGTCAAAGAAGGGGTGGGGGGCTGAATGCCTGAGCTGCCCGCAAGGTCCAGAAGCCCCTGTTGGAGAATAAGCAGCGTGCACGTGGATCAATGATAGACTACAGGAGCTTCAGGAGCTGCTGTTCGGTACCGAGGTGCAGGCTAAGCTTGAGAACGCTGAGGTGCTGGAGCTACCTGTGCAGTGCATGCTGTGGGGCAGAGCTTGTGGGCACAAGCAGCTGCCGGCAGAAGCCAGCGAGCCCTTCGCTGCCTGCTACATCCAGTGAACCCTCTGCTAGAATCCATACCACTGCAAAAGGGCAGCGGCTTTGGGGATTTGCTGGGTTATGCTCGGGCTGGGCCTCTGGGAGACCCTAGGTGGAGCAGCTGGCTCACAGGAGGGGCTGATTTCCCCTTCTAGTGCACTCCCTAGAAAGAGGCCTTGTTGCTGCTCTGCCAAGAAGGAAACTGGTAAAAAGGCAAAAAGCAGGGCCCTAAGGGTTAACAAAAAGGCACTCTCCCTGGACCTGGAAGCCATCAGGACTTTGAAATTCTCCAAGAGAGGAGGAGTTTGACTCAGAGACTGGCTGAAACCTCCTTGGGGTAGAAAAAACGGAGGCTGCATTTTGAACTTATAGACTGCAGTTTGCTGGGCAGAGGTCCAAGCCCAATTATATAGGGGTTAAACTACCTGTGTATAGCAAAACATCTTTCTCCTGTGTCAGAATACATTTTAAGAAAATTGAATGCATGATAGATCAGTAAGCTCGGACTAGTAAAATAGGGAGACTGAGCAAAAAACCTATCTTCCCTAAACCAATGACACTTGGGAGTAAATGCTTTGCATTTGCCTCCCTAAACAAAGGTTAAATCCTTTATGTCAATCTGATTAGTGTCATTTGTTGTCCACACCCAGGGACAAATATAGTTAGAAAATAAGCCTTATTTTGATGAGCTCTTTTATTCAGGAGGAGCCAACCCAGTCCCTCCCTGCAACATGAATGATAAAATGTATGTTAAGGAATTTTAAAATTGCTCAAACCTCGCTGCCTGGGGTCCAGTTCTGCATGTGTAAGAAGGGACAGAGTAAAGTTTAGTACCAGGCCAGAAAAAGCTGGCAAGGCCATCCAAACCACCCAGCCACGCTTGGCCATAGCAGCCTGAGGCAGACCTCCTCGGACTGGCAACAGCTGACTCTGAATAGGATAGACTGGCCTTTTTCCTACTGGGCCCCCATGAGCCGATGGTCAAAATGAAGATCGGTGGCGAGACTGTGAACTTTATGACTGATACAGCGGCAGAGCACTCGGTAGTTACTCAGAAGGTAGCTCCCTTCTCAGGACAGGAAGTCACCATTATTGGAGCTACTGGTATGGTACCACAGCTGCAGACTGCTCTTCTACCCCCGCCAATGTCAGTTAGGCCGCCATTAGGTGGTTCATGAATTCCAATATTTACCAGTTGACCTGGTCCCTCTTGTGGACAGAGACTTATTAGCAAAAATGGAAGCAGAAACCACTTTTTCCAAGGATGGCTCAGCACAGCCTCGCTTGGGTGAAGCGACCTCCCCAATAATCCTGTCCTTAGTAGTGCCGAGAGAGAAAGAATGGAGACTTTAAACCCCACAGCCAAAGGCCCCCACATCTGTTCTTGTCAGGCCCCCATCAGGGGACTTGTTCAGTGTTCCAGTTATCTGCCGAAATTCCTGAGACTGGAAAAGTACTTGTTCACTGAAAAGGTGTAAATGTGGATGTTTATTTGATGTTTATATGTCTACTTAGGTATAAATATTTGTAGATAAATAGAACCCCTGGTTAATTTTCTGTTGTATTCTGGAGCAGCCTATACAGTCTTGACAGAGCCAATGGGACCAGTAACATCTAAGAAGATACCAGTTCTAAGAGCCACCAGACAAACTGCCTTTTTCCTTGTACATCAAAGAGGACTGTGGACCTCAGAAAGAACACGGTAACTCATTCGTTTGTAGTTATGCCAGAATGCCTGTAACCCTTATTTGGACGTGATCTCTTAGAGAAATGACAAGCCACACATAAGCTAGTTCGAGATGCACTGGCAGTGCCACCTCAGACTCTGTACATCCTTTCCAGCCTGGGGACTCGGTGTGGGTAAAGAAGTTCAGGACCCCAGGACTCACCCCAACTTGAAAAGGACTATACCTGCAGAAAATTGTATAATAGGCTCAGATGATGCCTGCTTCTTCATAGACATGGCTTCAGAAAGACAAGGACAATTTTACCTTATATAGAAAGGTCAAAGAGTGTACTTTAGTCACCTCCCTAAAATGTTTGTATAGCCCTGCCATATCTCATGTTTAGTAGCGGAGCATTTAGCTGCTTGAAGCGGTCATGTGTCCAATATTATGTTTCATTGTATTAATATATTGTGTTAACCTTCAATTCTCTTACAGGTTTAAATGTAGCTGTAGCTGTGGACCGGTGATGTTCTACAGTCCTCGGTAGTCTTTGGGAATAACTGGCAAGTGTCCAGTCTCCCACACTGAGGGAAATTGTTATAGCTATGTGTTAGCTGTCCAGGAAGGGGACTATATGGGATGAACCCCAAAAGTAAAGGGTGTCTGGCTGCCAAGAGGGCAGATGCCCAACTGGACAAAGAAGAATACCCATCAGGTTTTGGTCTCTATTGAGAAACAGCTAACAGTTGGCAGCCTGTGTACTGTCTTGCAGGCCTGCATGATCATGCCCATGTCAGGGGTGGTACAAACCTTGGCAGTAGAGAGCTGGGAAAGGCCTATTTAGAATGGAAGGTCTGAGGCATAGTTATGCATTCTTAAAGGACTGACAAGAAAAATCAGGAGATCTTAGAGCAGATCAGTATGTTTTTCTCCTTATATAATTCCTTTGAAATCTGGCAATGCTTAATAACACATGGCAATACATTTCTTTGCCTGAAATCAATAAGACCAGTTTTCAGTAGTGATTTTATTAACCGGAAACTTTGACTGGAGTATCATGTTTTAAAGAAACCTGTCTGAGCTCTGAAGGCTTGAAGACAATAAGAGTGCCACAGAGAAAGCCTGGTATCCTGCTTGGGAGCCCTGAAGGTGGCTGGCGCTGGAGCTTCAGGCCCATGCTCTACCATCACTGGCGGTTGGTAAGAGTAGAAGGGGAGCAATAAGGACGCCTCTGCATCCCTGCGGAACCCCCACACACTCTGGGCCACAACGAGTAGTAGGGCTACTGAGATGGGCCTTAAAGCCTAGAGCATGGGCTCAGGTGGAGTTGCTACAGGTGAGGGATTCACCTAACGCAGTAGATACTACAGGCAGGCCTGATGGCAGCTGGATGGCTTGGCTTCCTGGCCCTAGAGAGCACATTAAGATTCAATCATGAAATTCCAGCAAAGGTATTCAGTTACCATTCTTGTTGTATTTACGCAAACATCAGGCCAAATTGAATGCAGTAGATGAATTCATTTTGATTTGGCATTTTGATGGCCATAGAGGAATTTTTAAGAAGAAAAACTCTATTTCGATGGTGGTTATTAAAACTGAAATATTTTCTTTCCCTTCCACCAGGCCATTTGTTATAGTTAGTCTCTGCCAGGTCACAAGCCCAGATCATTCTGTGCCCAGGACAGCAGGGAGCCTGACTGGAAGTTGACGTCTGACTAGACACACCCACCGCAGATAACCACCAAGAAGACAGCGGACCTCGCCGGACCCCTTGTAATCCTCCTGCTGCTGTTGACTTACGGCCCTTGCATTATTAACAGACTAGTCCAATTTCTAAAGAAGTGTATAAAAGTGGATCAGTTGATAGTTCAGTCCATCTCATGATTGAGCCGGAAGTTCCAAGTCAAGGGGGATATAAATGGACTGAACAGGACTGATAGCTGTGTTCTTATCCCCTCTTCCAAGAAAAAGCCACAGAAGGTATCAGTTACTCAGCCTCCCCTTATCTCAGCCAATGGAAAGTGGTGGAACTAGCCCAAGGCAAAGGGTATGCTAGTCACCCCCATCTTTGTGTAATCAGAAAATAGCTGCACCCTCCCCTTGCATCACTAGCCCTCCACCCTCAATCAACCAACAGGAATCGGCCGAATTAGTGGTCAGAGTGTTTCTCCACCCCCCGACCGCAAGCCCTATAAATACTTGGTTCCTTTGGGACTCGGGGCTCTCTCCTACATCCAGTAATGGAGGCAGGAGGGGGACCAAGTCCCCGGCTTGAATAAAAGACTCAACGCTTTTGCATCGGATTCAGCTCCCTAGTGGTCTGTCTTGGGGGATCTTGAAATCTGGGCATAACATATGTAGTTTGGAAACAAGTTAAACACAGAAAGACATTTGTTTGGGGGAAGAAATTGGAGAATGATTTGGAAATGCGCTTGTAATTGAATGACAATGGATTGTAGAAGGAAGTGTGTGTGGCAAAAATGCACAAGGCCAGAATTTTGGATGAGGAATTAAGCGGGAAGGGGGAGCATTTGAATAAGGTATTCTGACCTTATCCACTCCTTCATCATCCAGTTGAGAAACTGACTTCTAATTCACTTTAGGACTTGCAGTTTCTTCATTCATCCTTGTGTTTGGAGTCTTCTTCCTTATCTCCACTAGTCTACAATATCTTCTTAGTAAGTTTGGCTATCTTGAGGCAAGAGACACTACGCAAAGGTTCCTGGCCTCTATATATACTCTCTAGGTCAATGAGGAGCCTCTCACTTTAGTTCTGGTTGCCCAAAATCAGTGGTTAACATGATGTGGCTTGACATCACAAAGCCTCAGCTTGACCATCCATGAAGGGCGGGGGTGGGAGAGAATGCAGATGTCTCAGTCCCTCTGGTTATAGAAAAGAGACCTTCCTCTTACCTCCTAAATTTTTTCCCAAACTGACCAATCTCTCTCATTTCCTCTAGTTCCATTATAGCCCAGCATATGGCAGGGAGGTGGTGTTTCTTCTAAGCCACTTGCCATAATCCCCGGCATTTCAGTGGTCCATTCCACTAAGTAAAGATATTACCATTTCCTAGGATTTTGATTGTTGTTTTAATGGATGTTTTATTTTAGAATAGTTCCATATTTACAGAAAAATTGTGAATATAATACCCATGTACACTTAAACAATTTCCTTTATTACTAATATATTACTTGGGTAAGGGGCAAATGTAACCTGAAGTGAATCATCAGTGAAATAGAGTGAAACCTCACTTCTCTAGTATCTCTAATACCCAACAACGCTGTTCTAGACCTGCTTGTTATAGGAAAAACTGTACCAGATGTGGCATAAACGTTCCCATCTTGAGCTGACAATCCTGTCAATAGTTTAACAATATTCAATAGTCTCCCATGTAAAAAGGAAATCAAATTCATTATTATACACTGCCAGCACTAACACAACACCCTGTTCCTCATGACTGTGACCACCACCATCCATACCACCCCCCTAATCTGAACCTAAATTAAACATCAGCTTCTTTTCTTCCTTGGAAGTATGAGAAAATGTTGAGGAAAAATCCCCCTTCAGTCTTCTCATGGTCCTTATTCTAGGTGTCTGGCTCAGTATGGAATGGCTTGGCTGATGCCCCAATTAAAGAATTCTACATTACTCCCTTCTCACATGACTTCCCACTCCTTAGCTCCCTCCCCATTATCTGAAAACTCACAAAAACACAAACACATTTCCTTTATACCCTTGCTGGTATTTATTCATGGAGACCATTAATGTTTTCATCTTCTCATAATGCCAATTTCTGAAGCATTGTTTATGGAGGGATACACATTATTAAGTGTGTTCCTTTGGGAGAACCTGGGTATCACCTGTGGTAGATGAACACTCCAGGGCTTCTTCTTCTGCATTTGTTGGTTTGCTTTCCGGAGATTTCCCCTTCCTGTAGTAAAATACAATTATCTCATTCTTTCTGTCTTTCTCCCTCTTTTCTTCATTCAGGTTAAAGTCCAAATTTACCATCGCCACTATGTTGGTTATTAAGTTTGGAAAAAAGTTAAACACAGAAAGACATTTGTTTTGGGGAATAAATTGGAAAATGATTTGGAAATGGGCTTTGAATTGAATGACAATGGATTGAATGAGGAAGTGTCTGTGACCAAAAAGCACAAGGCCAGAATCTTGGGTGCAGAATTACGGGGGAAGCGGCAGCAAATGAATAAGTTATTCTGACCTTATCCACTTCATCGTCATCCAGTTGAGAAACTGACTTTAAATTCACTTTAGGACTTGCAGTTTCTTCATCCAACCTTTTTTTTTGGAGTCTTATTCCTTATCTCCCCTAGTCTACAATATCTTCTTAGTATGTTTGGCTATCTTGAGGCAACAGACAGTACTCAAAGGGTCCAGGCCCCTATATATACTCTCTAGGTCAATGAGGAGCCACTCACTTCAGCTCTGGTTGGCCAAAATCATTGGTTTCATGGTGTGGCTTGACATCAAAAAGCCTCAGCTTGATCATCCAGGAAAGCGGGGGTGGCAGAGGATGCAGAAGTCTCAGACGCTCTGGTTATAGAAAAGATCTTTCCTCTAACCTCCAGAAATGTTTCCCAAACTGGTCTCTCTCTCTCTCTCTCTCTCTCTCTCTCTCTCTCTCTCTCTCTCATTTCCTCTACTTCTATTGTAGTCCAGCATATGGCAGGGAGGTGGTGTTTCCTCTAAGGCACTTTCTAAACTCCACCGTTATTTCAGTGGTCTATTCCACTATGTTCAGATGTTACCATTTTCTAGTATTTTGAGTGTTATTTTAATGGATGATTTATTTAATATAGTTCAAGATTTACAGAAAAATTGTGAAGAAAATACCCATGTACACCATAAACAATTTCCCTTATTAATAATATCTTACTTGGGTATGGGGCCAATGTAACATGATGTGAATCATCAGTGAAATTGTTAAAGTGAAACATCACTTCTCTAGTATATCCAATATCCAACAACGCTGTTCTAGACCAAGTTGTTAAAGGAAAAACTCTACAATTGTGGCATAAAAGTTCCCATCTTGAGAGGACAATCCTGTCAATAGTTTAACAATATTCAATAGTCTACCATGTAAAAAGGAAATCAAATTCACTATTATACACTGCCAGCACTAACACCACAAGCTGTTCCTCATGACTGCGACCACCACCATCTATCCCACCCCCAAATCCAAACCTAAATTAAACATCAGCTTCTTTACTTCCTTTCCAGTATGAGAAAGTGTTCAGGTTAAAATCACCCTTCTTTCTTCTCCGTGTCCTTATTCTAGTTATCTGGCTCAGTATGGAATGGCTTGTCTGGTGCCCCAATTAAAGAATTCTACATTACTCCATTCTCCCATTGCTGCCCGCACCTTAGATGCCTCCCCATCATCTGAAAACAAGCAAAAATAGAAACACATTTCCTTTATACCCTTGCTGGTATTTATTTAAGGAGACCAGCAATGTTTTCATCTTCTCATAATGCCCACTTCTGAAGTATTTTTTATAGAGGGAAACACATTATTAAGTGGGTTTCTCTGGGAGACCCTGGATATCACCTGTAGTAGACGAATACTCCAGCACGTCTTCTTCTGCATTTGTAAGCTTGCTTACTGGAGGTTTTCCCCTTCCTGTAGTAAAATACAATTATCTGATTCTTTCTGTCTTTCATTCTTGTCTTAATTCAGCTTATGGTCCAAATTTACCATCGCCACTATTTGGTTATGTTGTTTGGAAACAAGTTCAACACAGAAAGACATTGGTTTGGGGGAAAAAATTAGAAAAATGATTAGGAAACGGGCTTGCAATTGAAGGACAATGGATTGAATGAGGAATTTTCTGTGGCCCAAAAGCACAAGTCCAGAATCTTGGGTGAGGAATTACTGGGGAAGGGGCAGCATTTGAATAAGGTATTCGAACCTTATCCACTTCTTTGTCATCCAGTTGAGAAAGTAACTTCAAATTCACTTTAGGACTTGCAGTTTCTTCACCATCCGTGTGTTTGGAGTCTTATTCCTTACCGCCACTAGTCTACAATATCTTCTTAGTATGTTTGGCTATCTTGAGGCAAAAAACACTACTCATAGCGTCCTGGCCTCTATATATACTCCCTAGATCAATGAAGAGCCTCTCACTTCGGTTCTGGTTGCCCAAAATCAGTGGTTGCCATGGTATAGCTTGAAATCACAAAGCCTCAGCTTGACCATCCAGGAGGGGCGGGGGTGTGAGAGGGTGCATATGTCTCAGTCCCTCTGGTTATAGAAAAGAGACCTTCCATATACCTCCTAAAATTTTTCCCAAACTGACTTCTCTCTCTCATTTCCTCAAGTTCCATTATAGTACAGCATATGGCAGGGAGGTGGTGTTTCATCTAAGCCGCATGCCATACCCCCTGGCATTTCAGTGGTTCATTCCACTAAGTTCAGGTATTACCATTTCCTAGGATTTTGAGTGTTGTTTTAATGGATGGTTTATTTGAGAATAGTTCCAGATTTACAGAAAAATTGTGATTATAATAACCATGTACACCATACCAAATTTCCCTTATTACTAATATCTTACTTATGTATGGGGCAAATGTAACCTGAAGTGAATCATCAGTTAAACAGAGTGAAACCTCACATCTCTAGTATCGCCAATATCCAGCAATGCTGTTCTAGACCAAGTTGTTAAAGGAAAAACTGGACCGGTTATGGCATAAAAGTTCTCATCTTGAGCTGACCATCCTTTCAATAGTTTATCAATATTCAATAGTCTGCCATGTTAAAAGGAAATCAAATTCATTTTTATACACTGCCAGAACTAACACAACACACAGTTCCTCATGAATGAGACCACCACCATCCTTCCCACCCCCCAATCCAAACCTAAATTAATCATCAGCTACTTTTCTCGTTGACCATATGAGAAAGTGTTGAGAAAAAAAACCCCATTCAGACTTTTACTTGTCCTTATGCTAAGTGTTTTGTTCAGCATGGAATGGCTTGTGTGGTGCCCCAACTAAAGGTATCTACATTACTCCCTTCTGAAATGCCTGCCCCCTCCTTAGACCCCTCCCCATCAGTGAAACTGAGTCCAGCCTCACTTCTCTAGTATCTTCAATATCCAGCAATGCTCTTCCAGACCAATTTGTGAAAGGAAAAACTGGACCAGTTGCGGCATAAAACTTCAGATGATGAGCTGACCATCCTTTCCATAGTTTAACAATTTTCAATAGTCTACCATGTAAAAAGGAAATCAAATTCATTATTATACACTGCCAGCACTAACACCACACCCTGTTCCTCATGACTGAGACCACCACCATCCTTCCCACCCCACCAATCCAAACCTAAATTAAACATCAGCTTATTTTTTCCTTGCCAGTATGAGAAAGTGTTGAGAAAAAAAATCCCCATTCAGACTTTTCCTTGTCCTTATTCTAAGTGTCTGGCTCAGTATGGAATGACTTGCCTGGTGCACCAACTAAAGAAAATTACATTACTCCCTTCTCACATGTCTGCCCCCTCCTTAGATCCCTCACTATCAGTGAAACAGAGTCAAACCTCACTTTTCTATTATCTCCAATATCCAACAATGCTGTTCCTGACCAGGATGTTAAAGGAAAAACTGTACCAGTTGTGGCATAAAACTTCACATCTTGAGCTGACCATACTTTCAAAAGGTTAACAATAATCAATAGTCTGCCATGTATAAAGGAAATCAAATTCTTTATTATTCACTTCCAGCACTAACACAACACCCTATTCCTTATGACTGCGACCACCACCATCCTTCCAACCCCACCCAATACAAACATAAATTCTCTTTTGTACTTGCAGTTTCTTTATCCATCCTTGTGTTTGGAGTCTTATTCCTTATCTCTACTTGTCTACAATATCATCTTATTAAGTTTCGCTATCTTGAGGCAACGGAAACTACTCAAAGGGTCCTGGAATCCATATATACTCTTTAAGTTAATGAAGAGCCACTCACTTAAGCTCTGGTTGCCCAAAATCTGTGGTTGCCATGGTGTGGCTTGACATCACAAAGCCTCAGCTTGACCATCCAGGAGGAGCCGGGGTGGCAGAGGATGCATAAATCTCAGACACTCTTTTGATAGAACACAGACCTTCCCCTTAACTCCTAAAATTTTTCCCAAACTAACCTCTCTTTCTCTCTCTCTCATTTCCTCTAGTTCCATTACAATCCAGCATTTGGCAGGGAGGTGGTGTTTCCTCTAAGACAATTCCCATAGTCCCCCGTCATTTCAGTGGTCCATTCCTGTATGTTCAGTTGTTACCATTTCTTAGGATTTTGAGCTTTGTTTTAATAGATTATTTATTTTAGAATAGTTCCAGATTAACAGAAAAATTGTGAAGATAATACCCATGTACCCCATACCCAATTTCCCTTATTACTGTTTACTCACTTTTGAAGGGCGTAAATTTAACATGAAGTGAATCATTAGTGAAACAGTTAGAGTGAAACCTCACTTCTCTAGTATCTCCAATATCCAGCAGTGCTGTTCTAGACCAAGTTGTTAAAGGAAAAACTGGACCAGTTGTGGCATAAATATTCTTGTCTTGAGCTGACCATACTTGCAATAGTTTAACAATATTCAATAGTATACCATTTAAAAAGGAAATCAAATTCATTATTATACACTGCCAGCACTAACAAGACACCCTGCTCCTCATGACTGCAACCACCACTGTGGGAAACTCTTTATTGCCTTCACTATCTGATAATCATAGACAGAGAACTTCCGGAAACCCCCAAAGGCTGGGTGCCTTTGAATCCCTAGCTAACAAGCATGGAGCTAGGCTCCACCTCTGTTTGTCCACAATGGTAGCTGAAACTACTCCCCCATTTATTATTATGTAAATCCTTGCTGATGGCTAGTCTGCCTGTTAATGGGGAGTCACCTGCCTAAGGCTACTCCAGATCAATAAAAGATTGGAGCATCCTCAGCATGGGAGGAAGTCCCCCTCCTTGAGTTAGACTTGCCCACCTGGACCTCCAATATTGCAAAATTATCTCGAGTCTTTTTCCCTCATTTGATGTGCGGCTCCTTTTTCAGGTACTGAACCCTACTCCATGCGGGACTTGGAAGGAAACACTGGACATCTGGCTCCCAATGGGTAATCTGGAAGTGCAGGGCTCCCTGAGCGAGAAAGGAAGTTTCCATCGAAAAGGTGTGGAAAACTCACCAAAAAAAAAGGTGAGGGGAAGTCTACTGCAGGCAATGCCCAGGATCAACTACAGAAACCCGGGTCTGTAAGTACACTGGGAACGTTTTCTTAACCAGGCTAACAAACGGGGCAGGATTTGGCTTTAAGAAAGTAGATTCGGCTTTAAAAAGGTATATTTGGCTTTTAAAAAACTAAGAAACTGTATTATGTGCTTTTGATTTGCATGTTTAAAGTGTTAAAATTTTAGAAGGTAATCTTTTACAGTTTTTGCATGTTATTATAGAACATAACCTTTGCTTTTCTTGAGGAAGGTACATTAGATCTTAAAAGGTTGCCAAAACAGTTAGTTAGAACTTGGAAAAAGGTTAGCAGCAAGAAAAACCTCATCTCACAAAAGAAATTTTTCCATGGGGAACATAATATTGCATTTGACAAAGCCTTTTACAGAGGCTGAGGAGGAGTCTCCTCAACTGGTTCCCTCAGCTCCTCCTAGTGAGGAGTGGGAAGACACTTTAGAGGAATGGCCTTCAGGGTCCTCTCCACCTCCGCATGCACATCCTAATTGTGATATGCTTAATTCGCTGTCATTTGAATCACCTGTGCAAAAAGCCATCAGAGAAGGATTGAGGGAAATACCGGCGGAAGAAAGGCTTGCTTTCCCTATCATAGAGGTACCTAATCCACAGCTACCGAATCAGGTAATCAGACAGCATGTAAAAATTGACTTTAAAATGATAAAGGCCTTACGTGAAAGTGTAGTCCAAAATGGTCCAACAGCTCCTTTTACAGGAGAAATTATGTATAGTATTTCTGAAGCTTTCCTAATCCCTCATGATTGGTATTCTCTAGCACGTGCAACTCTGGATGGAGGAGATTATTTACTACGGAAAGGAGAATTCTTGGAGAGATGCCAGGAGCAAGCCCAAATAAACCGTGGGCTGAATGCTCAAATAACTTATGAAATGCTAGCAGGACTGGGACAATACAACGATGTTCGAACCCAGTTAGATTATGTGCAACTGGCATATGAGCAAATTCGAACTTGTGGAAGGAAAGCGTGGTGGACTTTACCAGCAAAAGGGGACTCTACGGGAGCTTTTAGTAAATGTTTACAGGGGCCTTTAGAATCATTTTCTGATTTTTTGGCTCATCTCACTCGAGCAGTGGGATGACAGATTCAACATGAGGCAGCAGGAGACATTTTAATTCAACAATTAGCCTATGAAAATGCCAATGATGATTGTCAGAAATGCCTGATGCCTCTGAGAAAAGGTAGTGCCATTACAGAAATGATTCGAGCATGTCAGAATGTGGGGTCAGGCACTTTTCAAGTGAATTTACTCACTGCCACTGCTACTGTAAATAAAAGGTGTCATAACTGTGGAAACATAGGACATTTTAGAAAAGAATGTAGACAACCAAGAAGGACACAAGGGGGCGCTCCAGGGAAAGGCGCTAACATCTCCCCTCCTGAGCCAATCAAAACAGATCCAACCTCTCTGTGTCCTAGATGCCAGAAGGGCTACCATTGGGCAGGCCATTGTAAATCGAGATGCCACAAAAATGGGCAGCCATTAAATCAAGACACAGGGTATGGCCAACCGCGGGGAAACGGCCAACGGGGCAAACCGCAGCCCCATCAATCAAAGGGGAGATCTGCCCTGCAAAGCCCACAGTGGAATCTCTGATTTGGGCCACTCCAGGAAGTGAAAGCCTAGATCTTAACAGTACTATAGCGGTCACTTTGACCCCTGATATGGCTCTGCAAGCTGCTCCTACAGGAGTCTGGGGACCTGTGCCAACAGGAACTTTAGGGTTAATTTTAGGGAGAAGTGGAAACACTCTGAAAGGATTAACTGTTTTGCCTGGAGTCATAGATTCAAATTATGAGGGAGAGATTAAAGTGATATTGGAATGCAATCATATTATGCAAATTACTCCAGGACAGATAATTGCTCAACTACTACTTCTACCTTATGCTCAACAAGGAAAGGCTATAAATAGAAAAGAGGAATGCAAGGACTTGAAAGCTCAGACATCTATTGGATACAGGAAATTAGCAAAACTCGTCCTATGATTAATTTGAGAATAGAAGGAAAAATATTTAAAGGCCTAGTAGACACTGGGGCAGATGTCAGCGTTATCAGCAAAGAATTCTGGCCTCCTAGTTGGTCCATGGTAGAAGCTATGGACTCAATTAGAGGGGTGGGAGTTCCTGGTAACACACAACGTAGTGCTGCAGTCTTAAAATGGCAAGATGAGGAAGGACAGACAGGATGGTTTCAGCCCTACATTGTCTCTGGAATTACAGTCAATGTATGGGGCCAGGATGTCTTAGAAGGTTTACAAGCTTGTATTATTACTGGCAAAGGTCAGCAGCTTGTAACTCAGATGGGACATCAGAGTGATCAAGGTGTAAAAAAACCAGGAAGGTGAGGATATCAACCTTTTTAGGATTGGTCACTGCTCAGTCTCCTCGCCCCCATGCTGATCCTATACAATGGAAAGATGATAAACCTGTATGGGTGGATCATTGGCCATTAACCAAGGAGAAATTAGGTCATATTCATGGATTGATACAGGAACAAATAGAAGCTGGTCATATAGAGCCTTCCAATAGCCTATATTTATTATACCTAAGAAGGTGGCAGGGAAATGGCGATTGATACATGATCTCAGAGCAATTAATGCTACCATGCATACCATGGGAGCTTTGCAACCTGGACTCCCAGCGCCTTCACAAATCCCTTTAAATTTGTCTCTCATAGTAGTAGATCTGAAGGATTGTTTTTCCACCATTCCCTTAGCACCTCAAGATAAAGAAAGATTTGCCTTTTCAGTGCCATCTATTAATAATATAGAACCCATGAGAAGATATCAGTGGAAAGTTTTGCCTCAAGGAATGGGCAATAGCCCTACCTTGTGCCAAAAATATGTGGCTCAAGCTGTTCAACCTTTAAGGGACAGATATTCCTGATGTTACCTTATCCATTACATGGATGACTTGCTCTTAGCAAGTCCACGGAAAGAGCAGACTTTAGAAATATTTTTCCAATTAGAGAAGGAGCTCCCGAAATGGGGCTTAAAAATTGCTCCAGAAAAGGTACAAAAAGAAACACCTTATAAATATCTGGGAACCATTATTGAAAACCAATGCATTAGGCCACAAAAAGGGGGACCTAAGAAAAGATTGTCTTAAAACTTTAAATGATTTTCAGGAATTATTAGGGGACATTAACTGGCTAAGACCCAACCTAAAAATCTCTACGGGAGGAATGACAAATTTATTTGATATACTTAGGGGTGACTCTGACCTTTCCTCACCCAGAACACTAACAGATGATACCAGAAAGGAGTTGATAAGAATTGAACAGGCGATATCCTTAGATCAAGTAGCATGGGTACAGCCTGAATTGCCTTTATTGGGACAGATTAACCATACTGCAAATAGTCCCACTGGAGTCATCTTCTAAAATAAAGACTCTCCCGCTATTATTGAATGGGTCCACGTAGGCCATCAGTCCTCTAAAACTACTATTACTTATATAGGATTGATGGCTCAATTAATATATCAGTTTAGGAAGCGTTGCAAGCAGCTTAGAGGAGAAGAACCTAAATGCATCTATCTGCCCCTCACTGGAAAGCAATTAGAAATGTTGTTTCAAACTGATGTAAATTGGCAAATTGGGTTAAGTGGATATTCAGGGGAACTTAGTTGTCACCTATTAAAAGATAAACTTTTACAATTTTTAAATAAGACCTCCATCATTATACCAAAAAATACTAGGCAGGAACCAATTCCTGGAGCTTTAACTGTTTTTACTAATGGGTCATCAAATGGGAAAGCTGCCTATCATACTATAAATTCTGACCGAGTCATACTGACCAGTCATACTTCTGTGCAAAGAATTGAGTTAGAAGCTATTAAGGCTGCATTGCAAGATTTCCAACAGCCTGTTAACATAATTTCTGATTCCTCTTATGCTTCGGGCCTAGTAAGTAGAATTGAAACTGCCCGGCTGAAATGGCTTAGTGACCAAAGTTTATTCTTACTATTTAAGCAGGTTCAGCAGATTGTGCAGCAGAGAAAATACCCTTTTTATATCACTCACATCAGGGCTCACAGTGTATTACCTGGCCCATTAACTAAAGGAAATGCACATGCTGATCAATTGGTTGCTTTATTAAAAGAGGCTTCAGAGTCTCATCAGCTTTTACATCAGCCTGCTAAAATGTTGTCCAAACAATTCTCAATCTCTCGACAGAAAGCAAAACAGATTATCAAGGAATGTCCCAGTTGCATGTTACATCTACCTCAAGGGCCTAACACAGGAGTCAACCCTAGAGGTTTGCTAAGGGACCATATCTGCCAAATGGATGTAACACATTATACTCCTTTTGGACGTCTTGGGGCGTTACATGACTCTGTAGATACTTTTTCAAAGGTCCTGTGGGCCACTGTATCTACAGGAGAGACGGCAAAACAGGTTATTAATCATTGCCTAGCTGCTTTTGCCGTCATGGGAATTCCAAAGATTATTAAAACTGATAATGGACCTGCTTATACAAGCTGTCAATTCCAGGAATTTTGTAAAAAGTGGAAATTTCAGCACATTACAGGAATACCGTATAATTCCCAAGGACAGGCCATTATTGAACGTCAACACCAAAGACTGAAATCTCAATTAGAAAAACAAAAAGGGGGGGATGATGGAGAAATCACCTGTGGGTAGGCTGCAACAAGCCTTAATTACTCTAAATTTTTTCACTTGTGATGCTGATGGAAAGACACCTATGGAGCTACATTGGTGTCAGAATAAAACAAAAGAAAATGGTCTAGTTAAATGGAAGGATCCCGAATCTGGTTTATGGAAGGGACCTGACCCATTATTAAGCTTTGGCAGAGGGTATGCTTGTACATTCCCAGCAGCCTGAGCATGGGTGGAAGTCCCTCTCCTTGAGTTGGACTTGCTCATCTGACCTCCAATACTGCAAAATTATCTCGTGTCTTTTTCTCTCATTTGTTGTGCGGCTCCTCTTTCAGATACCGAACCCTACTCCATGCTGGACGTGGACGGAAACAATCGACACACCACCATCCATCCCACCCCCCACACACCAATCCAAACCTAAATTAAACATCAGCTTCTTTCTTCCTTGCCAGTATGAGAAAGTGTTGAGGGAAAAATCCCCATTCAGTCATCTCTTTGTCCTTATGCTAAGTGTCTGGCGCACTATGGAATGGCTTGTCTTGTGCCCCAATTAAAGAATTCTACATTTCTTCCTTCTCACATGCCTTCCCCCTCTTTATATCCCTCCCCATCATCTGAAAACTCGCAAAAATACAAACACATTTCCTTCATACCCTTGCTGGTATTTATTCAAGGAGACCATTAATGTTTTCATCTTCTCATAATGCCCATTTCTGAAGCATTTTTGATAGAGGGATACACATTGTTATGTGTGTTCCTCTGGGAGACCCTGGGTATCACCTCTGGTGGATGAACACTCCAGCACTTCTTCTTCTGCATTTGTTGGTTTGCTTACTGGAGGTTTTCCCCTTCCTGTAGAAATATACAATTAACTGATTTTTTTCTGTCTTTCTCCCTCTTGTCTTCATTCAGCTTAAAGTCCAAATTTACCATCACCAAAATCTTGGTTATGTGAAAGGACATAACAGGACTGATAGCTGTGTCCTTATCCTCTCTTCCAAGAAAAAGCCGCAGCATGTATCGGTTACTCAGCCTGCCCTTATCTCAGCCAATGGGAATGTGGGGGAAACTAGCCCAAGCCCAAGAATATGCTAGCTACCCGCCTGTCTTTGTGTAAGAAGAACCCTAGCTGTACCCTGCCCTTGAGTCACTAGCCCCCTGACATCACTCAACAAACGGGAATCGGCCAAATCAGTGGTCACAGTGTGCTCCCAGCTCCCGAACCTAAGCCCTATAAATTCTTTGTTCCCTTGAGACTCGGGGCTCTCTCTTGCATCGAGTAATGGAGGCAGTGGGGGGACCAAGTCCTGGGCTTGAATAAAATATGTTATGCTTTTACATCAGACTCAGCTCCCTAGTGGTCTGTCTTGGGGGATCTTGAAATCTGGGCTTAACTTTTGGGGGCTCGTCTGGGACCTCAGAGCCTCACGAGGGACCCCGAATAGGAGAGTCTGACTAACCGCGGTAAGTGTCTGTGTGTTGTCTGTTGTGTTCTGTGTGTTCAGTCCTGTTGAGCTCAATTATGAAATCTGTAAAGCCCGTAACGGACTAGGTGGATGCACTGGGGGCCCACGCATGGGAGGAGCCGAGAAAACCCTCAAACTGAGATGAGTGGTGCAAGGCCATCGTCTTATCTAATCTGTAGTTTTGCTTCCATGGAGTCGGAAGGTTGTTTTGGTTTTGCTTCCATAGAGTTGGAAGATTGTATTTGTCTGTTTGTATATATATTTTTTCTGTTTTCTGTGGACTTACTGGACGGACGTTATGGACAGACTCAAACTACTCCTTTAAGAATTATGGTCGTTTTAAAGTCAAGGGCTGGGCCAAACCTGCTTGCCAGCCTCAGGTGTGGTTTTCCAGAACTGCTGGGAACTTGGGACCTTGAAGCTTACTGAATTCAAATGATAAAAAAAAAATTATGTCTTGCATTTTTGATGTTTATTCTTAAAAATGTTACTGATTGAGAGATGCTGAATATTTGCTAAAAGTTTAAGTTTCGGATTGAATTGGGAAAAATTGTGTGTTGTGGTAGCTAAATGCCTTTGCTGAATGAATGTTTGGTGAAAGTATGTGAGTGTGGAGGGAGGAGGCCTGCCCTCTCCTCTCCTTTGTGTGGCTCCACGACTTCGGTCAGGCGGGCAACTGAGTAAGGACCTGTGAAAACAGGTCACTCCCTCCATTGTCTGTCTCTCGTCACCAATCATCATGAGGTCAGGACAAAGTAAACCTGTTAAAAAATACTTTTAAAGGGGTACAATAGAGATTGTGGAATTGGAATGAATGCTGAAACATTGGGAAAGAATGAGTGAACAGCTGTTTGTTTGTGTGGAGCTAACCAATTTGCTAGCGATAGGGGGGGGCTGGAAGCAGTCTTAACTCCTCCGGTAGGTTCTCACCAAAAGGTTGGTCAAGAATTCTGTTCTGGGACATGGGTGCCAGGAGCGCCCCCATGCTAATCTGTGGAGTTGGGCATTGTTTTGTTCTGCTCAGCTCCAGTCTGGGCTAGTCTACCGAGAGAGTGTGATTACGAGTGTTTGTCTAGTTTGACTGTTCATTGCTAGTCTGTGTGAAGTGGAAGTTACTTTGATTTATTTTGCATTTCTGTTAATTCATCTGGCTGGACGTATGGACTGGACCCGTGATGGGCTGCAAGAATCTCTAGCAGTTCTCAGAGTCTTTTGCTCGGCATTACAGAAGGAATCAGCCCACTTAGTTAATATAAATTTCTGTCTATAAGTTGCTCTTACCTGGGTTGAAAATCGCTGTAATTCCAAGATTGCTTATTTCAGAGATTGCTTATAAAAGAATAACAGAGAAGTCTTTTCAAGTGAACTGTTTGCTTAGCAAATTAACAAAGTAGCAAATTTCAAAGAACTTGTTATTCATGGTTTTCTTATCTCTTTGGTGGACAGCTCCGCAGGATGGCGAGAATTACTGCCTGTGACTGTATTTTGTTTAACTTGCTGTTTTCAATTGTTTATTAGTACCCACATAGAGAACATAACCTGGTCTTTCCCTTCCTCCCTCATTCGGATTCTGAAAGCATCTGTAACTGGATTTCAAAAGGTCTCCAGGTTTTGTGTATGCAAGAAACCTCCCTATGCATTCGTTATATTTCCAGGCTGACTCTGTGATGAAAAGCAATGGGCCTGACTGAGACAAGGGGGGCCGGGTTTTGGTAGTTATGTTGCTGGCTGCAAACCTAACCGGTCTTATCAATTAACTTCAAGGTTTCAAAAAAATAATTGTAAGCAAAGTCTTTCTCTGCCTTGGTTTATTCTTTTAACCCCTCCAATGCTGAATCAGACCGATACCTGTTCTTAGTTTTATCACAAAAGGTCTAGATATATCTTAAGAGTGAAAGTACATCTAAAATATGTTCATAAATATTAATCTAAAATTGCTGAATGTTCACTTTTGGAAATCATTAAAGGATCAAGGATTCTAAGAATAAAAATAAATAAATAAATAAATAAATAAATAAATAAATAAATAAATAAACTCCCGCTAGAAAAGCAGAAGAGGCACAAAGCTAGAATCTGCAGCCCCCCTGGTAATTTAGAAGTGTTTGACAGGCAGGCTCAGCCCCTGAGAGCCAGGTCAAAGAAGGGGGGGTTGAATGCCTGAGCTGCCCACAAGGCCCAGAAGCCCTTGGGGGAGAAGAAGCCACATGCTCCTGGATCAACGCTAGCCTACCGGAGATGCAGCAGCTGCTGTTGGGCACCAAAGTTCAGGCTAAGCTGGAGAACACCGAGGTGCTGAAGCTTCCAGTGAGGCATGTGCTGCGGGGTAGAGCTTGTGGGCGCGAGCATCAGCAGGCAGAAGCCAGCGATCGCTTCGCTGCCGGCAACATCCAGTGAACCCACTGCTTGAGTCCATACCACTGCAAAAAGGCAGCGGCTTCCAGAATTTGCTGGGGGTCGCTCTGGCTGGGCCCCTGGGAGACCCTAGGTGGAGCAGCTGGCTCACAGGAAGGGCTAATATCCCCTTCTAGTGCACTCCCTTGAAAGAGGCCTGGTTGCTGCTCTGCCAGGAAGGAAAGTGGTAAAAAGGCAAAAAGCAGGGCCCTAAGGGTTAACAAAAAGGCACTCTCCCTGGACCTGGAAGCCATCAGGACTTTGAAATTCTCCAAGAGAGGAGGAGTCTGACTCAGGGACTGGCTGAAACCTCCTTGGGTTAGAAAAACCAGAGGCTGCATAGAGAACTTATAGACTCCAGTTTGCTGGGCAGAGGTCCAAGCCCAGTTATATAGGGGTTAAACTACCTGTGTACAGCAAAACATCTTTCTCCTGTGCCAGAATACATTTTAAGAAAATTGAATGCATGATAGACCAGTAATCTGGGACTAGTAAAATAGGGAAACTGAGCAGAAATCCTATCTTCTCTAAACCAATGACACTTGGGAGTAAATGCTTTGCATTTGCCTCCCTAAACAAAGGTTAAATCCTTTATGTCAATCTGATTAGTGTCATTTGTTGTCCACACCCAGGGACAAATATAGTTAGAAAATAAGCCTTATTTTGATGAGCTCTTTTATTCAGGAGGAGGCAACCCGGTCCCTCCCTGCAACATGAATGATAAAATGTATGTTAAGGAATTTTAAAATTGCTCAAACCTCGCTGCCTGGGGTCTAGTTCTGCATGTGTAAGAAGGGACAGAGTAAAGTTTAGTACCAGGCCAGAAGAAACTGGCAAGGCCATCCAAACTACCCAACCACTATTAGCCAGAGCCAACTGAGGCAGACCTCCTTGCAATGGCAACAGCTGACTCTTCCTAGGACAGACTGGGCTTTTTCCAACTTGGCCCCCATGAGCAGATGGTCAAAATGAAGATTGGGGGCCAGACTGTGAATTTTAAGATTGATACAGGGGCAGAGCACTTGGTAGTTACTCAGAAGGTAGCTCCCCTCTCAGGACAGGAAGTCACCATTATTGGAGCTACCCGTATGGTAGTATGGTACCACAGCTGCCGACTGTTCTGCCGTCCCCGCCGATGTCAGTTAGGCGACCATCAGGTGGTAAATGAATTCCTATATTTACCAGTTGACCTGGTCCCTCTAATGGACAGAGACCTTTTAGTCAAAATGGAAGCAGAAAGCACTTTTGCACCAGATGGCTCAGCACAGCCTTGCCTAGGTGAAGAGACCTCTCCAATGATCCAATCCTTAGCAGTGCCGAGAGAGAAAGGATGGAGACTATACACCCCCCAGCCAAAGGCCCCCATATCTGTGCTTGTCAGGCCCCAATCAGGGGACTTTGGCAGTGTTCCTGTTATCTGCCAAAATTCCCAAGACTGTAAAAATACTTGTTCACTGATAAGGTGTAAATGTGGATGTTTATTTGATGTTTATATGTCTACTTAGGTATAAATATTTGTAGATAAATAGAACCCCCGTTAATTATCTGGTGTATTCTCGAGCAGCCTATTCAGTCTTGACAGAGCCAATGGGACCAGTAACATCTAAGAAGACACCAGTACTAAGAGCCACCGGACAAACTGCCTTTTTCCTTGTACATCAAAGAGGACTGTGGACCTCAGAAAGAACATGGTAACTCATTCGTTTCTACTTATGCCAGAATGCCTGTACCCCTTACTTGGACGTGATCTCTTACAGAAATGACAAGCCACCCATAAGCTTGCTCAAGATGCCCTGGCAGTGTCACCTCGGACTCTGTACATCCTTTCCAGCCTGGGGACTCGGTGTGGGTAAAATAGTTCAGGACCCTAGGACTCACCCCAACTTGAAAAGGACTATACCTGCAGAAAATTGTATAATAGGCTCAGATGATGCCTGCATCTTCATAGACATGGCTTCAGAAAGACAAGGACAATTTTACCTTATATAGAAAGGTCAAAGAGTGTACTTTAGTCACCTGCCTAAAATTTTTGTATAGCCCTGCCATATCTCATGTTTAGTAGTGGAGCATTTAGCTGCTTGAAGCGGCCATGTGTCCAATATTATGTTTCATTGTATTAATATATTGTGTTAACCTTCAATTCTCTTACAAGTTTAAATGTAGCTGTAGCTGTGGACCGGTGATGGTCTACAGTCCTTGTTAGTCTTTGGAAATAGCTGGTAAGTGTCCAGTGTCCCACACTGAGGGACATTGTTATAGCTATGTGTTAGATGTCCTGGAAGGGGACTATATGGGATGAACCCCAAAAGTAAAGGGTGTCTGTCTGCCAAGAGGGCAGATTCCCAACTGGACAAAGAAGAATACCCATCAGGTTTTGGAATCTATTGAGAAACAACTAACAGTTTGCAGCCTGTGTACTGTCTTGCAGTCCTGCATCACCATGCCAATGTCAGTGGTGGTACAAACCTTGGCAGTAGAGAGCTGGGAAAGGCCTATTTAGAATTGAAGGTCTGAGGCATAGTTATGCATTCTTAAAGGACTGTCAAGGAAAATCAGAAGATCTTAGAGCAGATTAGTATGTTTATCTCATTTTACAATTCCTCTGAAATCTGTCAATTCTTAATAAGTTAGGGCAATACATTTCTTGGCATGAAATCAATAAGACCGGTTTTCAGTAGTGATTTTATTAACCGGAAACTTTGGAATATCATGTTTTAAAGAAACCTGTCTGAGCTCTGAAATCTTGAAGACAATAAGAGTGCCATGGAGAAAGCCTGGTATCCTGCTTGGGAGCCCTGAAGGTGGCTGGCGCTGGAGCTTCCGGCACATGCCCTACCATCACTGGCGGTTGGTAAGAGTAGAAAGGGAGCAATAAGGACAACTCTGCATCCCTGAAGAACCCCCACATACTCTGGACTGCAACGAGTAGTAGAGCTACTGAGATGGGCCTTAAAGCCTAGAGCATGGGCTCAGGTGGAGTTGCTACAGGTGTGGGATTCACCGAGAGCTGCAGATACTGCAGGCAGGCTTGATGGCAGCTGGATGGCTTGGTTTCCTGGCCCAATGGTGCACATTAAGATTCAATCATGAAATTCCAGCAAAGGTAGTCAGTTACCATTCACTTTGTGTTTATGCAAACATCAGGCCAAATTGAATACTGTAGATAAATTAATCTTGATTTGGCATTTTGATAGCCATAGAGGAATTTTTAAGAAGAAAAACTCTCTTTTGTTGGAGGTTATTAAAACTGAAATGTTTTCTTTCCCTTCCAACAGACCATTTGTTATAGTTAGTCTTTGTCGTGTCACAAGCCCAGATCATTCTCTGCAAAGGACAGCAGGGAGCCTGACTGGTATGTGACCTCTGACTAGACACACCCGCTGCAGATCACCCTCAAGAAGACAGCGGACCTCCGCAGACCCTTTGTAATACTCCGACTGCTGTTGACTTAGGGCCCTTGCATTATTAACAGACTACTCCAATTTGTCAAGAAGTGTATAAAAGTAGTTCAGTTGATAGTTCAATCCGTCTCAGGATTTACCTGGAAGTTCTAAGACAAGGGGGTAATGAAAGGACAGAACAGGACTGGTAGCTGTGCCCTTATCCCCTCTTCCAAGAAAAAGCCGCAGAATGTATCAGTTACTCAGCCTGCCCTTATCTCAGCCAATGGGAAAGCGGGGGATACTAGCCTAAGGCCAAGAGTATGCCCCCCACCCCCCTGTCTTTGTGTAACCAGACCCTAGCTGCACCCTACCCTGAAATCCCTAGCCCTCTACCCTCAATCAACCAACCGGAATTGCCAAATTAGTGGTCAGTGTGTGCCCCCACCCCGCGACACCAAGCCCCATAAATTCTTTGTACCCTTGGGACTCGGGGCTCTCTCTTGCATCTAGTAATGGAGGCAGCAGAGGGACCACGTCCCAGGCTTGAATAAAAGACTCTATGCTTTTGCATCAGACTCGGCTCCCAAGTGGTCTGTCTTGGAGGAATCTTGAAATATGGGCATAGCATATGTAGTTTGGAAACAAGTTAAACACAGAAAGACATTGGTTTAGAGGAAGAAATTGGAAAATGATTTGGAAAAGGGCTTGTAATTGAATGACAATGACTTGAATAAGGAAGGGTCTGTTGCCAAAAAGCACAAGGCCAGAATTTTGGGTAAGGAATTACTGGGGAAGTGGCAGCATATGAATAATGTATTATGACCTTAACCACTTCTTCGTCATCCAGTTGAGAAACTGACATCCAATGCACTTTAGGACTTGCAGTTTCTTCACTGATCCTTGTGTTTGGAGTGTTATTCCTTATCTCTACTAGTCTACAATACCTTCTTAGTAAATTTCGCTATCTTGAGGCAAGAGACACTACTGAAAGGGTCCTGGCCTCTATATATACTCTCTAGGTCTATGAGGAGCCACTCACTACTGCCCTGGTTGCCCAAATTAATTGGTTGCCATGATGTGGCTTCACATCAGAAAGCCTCAGCTTGACCATCCAGGAGGGTCGGGGGTGGAAGAGGATGCAGCAGTCTCAGATGTTCTGGTTATACATAAGAGACTTTCCTCTTACCACTTAAAATTTTTCCCAAAATGATCTCTCTCTCTCTCTCTCTCTCTCTCTCTCTCTCTCTCTCTCTCTTTCTCCCGATCTCTCTCTCTCATTTCCTCTATCTAGTTCCTATATAGTCCAGCATATGGCAGGGAGGTGGTGTTTCCTCTAAGACAATTGCCATACTCCACCGTCATTTCAGTGGTCCATTCAACTACGTTCAGATATTAAATTACCCTAGAATTTTGAGTGTTGTTTTAATGGATGATTTATTTTAGAATAGTTCCAGATTTACAGAAAAATTGTGAAGATAGTATCTGTGCACACCATACCCAATTTCCCTTATTACTAATATCTTACTAGGGTATGGGGCAAATGCAACATGAAGTGAATCATCAGTAAAAAAGAGTGAAATCTCACTTCTCTAGTATTTCCAATATCCAGCATTGCTGTTCTAGACCAAGATGTTAAAGGAAAGACTGTACCAGTTTTGGCATAAAACTTCACATCTTGAGCTGACAATCCCGTCAATAGTTTAACAATATTCAATAGTCTACCATTTGAAAACAAAATCAAATCCATTATTATACACTGCCAGCACTAAAACAACAACCTATTGCTCATGACTAGGACCACCACCATCCATCCCACCCTCCCCCCCCCCGAATCCAAACCTAAATTGAACACCAGGTTCTTTTCTTCCTTACCTCCTGGAGGTTGTTGTCTTGTTTACTGGAGGTTTTCCCATTCCTGTAGTAAAATACAATTATCTGATTCTTTCTGACTGTCTCCCTGTTGTTTTCATTCAGCTTAAAGTCCAAAGTTACCATCAGTACTATCTTGGTTATGTAGTTTGGAAACAAGTTAAACACAGAAAGACATTGGTTTTGGGGAAGAAATTGGAAAATGATTAGGAAATGTGCTTGTAATTGAATGGCAAAGGATTGAATGAGGAAGTGTCTGTGGCAAAAAAGAACAAGGCCAGAACTTGTGTGAGGAATTACTGGGGAAGCGGCAGCATTTGAATAAGGTATTCTGACCTTATTCACTTCTTCGTCATCCAGTTGAGAAACAGACTTCTAATTCACTTTTTGACTTGCAGTTTCTTCATCCATCCTTGTGTTTGGAGTTTTGTTCCTTATCTCTACTAGTCTACAATATCATCTTATTAAGTTTAGGAATCTTGAGGCAACAGACACTCCACAAATGGTCCTGGCCTCTACAGATTCTCTTTAGGTTAATGAGGAGCCACTCACCTCAGGTCTTGTTGCCCAAAATCAGTGGTTGCCATGGTGTGGCTTGACATCACAAAGCCTCAGCTTGACCATCCAGGAAGGGCAGGGGTGGCAGAGGTGCAGAAATCTCAGACACTCTGGTTAAAGAACAGAGACCTTCCTCTTAACTCCTAAAATTTTTCCAAACTGATCTCTCTCTCTCTCTCTCTCTCTCTCTCTCTTCTTCTAATTCCATTATAGTCCATCATATGGCAGGGAGGTGGTGTTTCCTCAGAGACAATTGGCATACTCCACCGTCATTTCAGTGGTCCATTCCACTAAGTTCAAATATTTACGTTTCCTAGGATTTTGAGTGTTGTTTAATGGACTATTTATTTTAGAATATTTCCAGATTTACTGAAAAATTGTGAAGATAATAACCATGTAAACCATACAAAATTTCCCTTATTACTAATATCTTATTTATGTATGGGGCAAATGTAACATGAAGTGAATCATCAGTGAAACAGAGTGAAAGCTCACTTCTCTAGTATCTCTATATAAAGAAATGCTGTTCTAGAGCAAGTTGTTAAAGGTAAAACTGGACCAGTTGCGGCATAAAACTTCAGATATTGAGCTGACCATCCTTTCAATAGTTTAACAATATTCAATAGTCTGCCATGTAAAAAGGAAATCAAATTCTTTATTATACACTGCCTGCACTAAGAAAACACCCTGTTCCTCATGACTGCGACCACCACCATCAATCCCACCCCACCAATACAAACATAAATTCACTTTTGGACTTGGAGTTTCTTCATCCATCCTTGTGTTTGGAGTCTTATTCCTTATCTCTACTAGTCTACACTATCATCTTATTAAGTTTCTCTATTTTGAGGCAACAGACTCTACTCAAATGATCCTGGCCTGTATATATACTCTTTAGGTTAATGAGGAGCCACTCACTTCAGTCCTGGTTGCTTAAAATCAGTGGTTGCCATGGTGAGGCTTGCCATCACAAAGCCTCAGCTTGACCATCCAGGAGGGGCAGAGGATGCAGAAATCACAGACACTCTGGTATAGAACAGAAACCTTCCTCTTAACTCCTTAATTTTCCTGAGCTGTCCACTCTCTCTCTCTCTCATTTCCTCTAGTTCCATTGTAGTCCAGCATATGGCAGGAAGGTGGTGTTTCCTCTAAGACAATTCCCATACACCCCCGTCATTTCAGTGGTCCATTCCACAATGTTAGAATATTAAAGTTTCCAAGGATTTTGAGTGTTGTTTTAATGGGTGTTTTATTTTAGAATAGTTCCAGATTTACAGAAAAATTGTGAAGATAATAACCATGTACACCATACCCAATTTCCCTTATTACTAATATCTTACTTATGTATGGGGCAAATGTAACATGAAGTGAATAATCAGTGAAACAGTTAGAGTGAAACCTCACGTCTCTAGTATCTCCAATATCCAGCAATGCTCTTCTAGACAAGTTTTTTAAGGAAAAACTCGGCCAGTTGCGGCATAAAACTTCAGGTATTGAGCTGACCATCTTTTCAATAGTTTAACAATATTCAATTGCCTACCATGTACAAAGGAAATCAATTCAATTTTCTACACTGCCAACACTAAAACAACACCCTGACCCTCAGGACTACGACCACCACCATCCATCCCACATCCCCCCGCAAAACAAACATAAACTCACTTTTGGAGTTGCAGTTTCTTCATCCATTCTTGTATTTGGAGTCTTATTCCTTATCTTTACTACTCTGCACTACAGGCTTATTAAGTTTCACTATCTTGAGGCAAGAGACACTACTCAAAAGATCCTGGCCTCTATATATACTCATTAGGTTAATGAGGAGCCACTCACTTCAGCTCTGGTTGCTGAAAAACAGTGGTTGCCATGGTGTGGGTTGATATCACAAAGCCTCAGCTTGACCATCCAGGATGGGCGGGGGTGGCAGGGAATGCAGAAATCTCAGACACTCTGGTTATAGAACAGAGACCTTCCTCTTAACTCCTAAAATTTTCCCCAAACTGACCTCTCTCTCATTTCCTCTAGTTCCATAATAGTCCAGCATATGGCAGGGAAGTGATGTTTCCTCCAAGACAATTGCCATACTCCCCTGTCTTTTCGGTGGTTCATTCCACTAAGTTCAAATATTAACGTTTCCTAGGATTTTGAGTGTTGTTTAATGGACTATTTATTTTAGAATATTTCCAGATTTACAGAAAAATTGTGAAGATAATAACCATGTACCCCATACACAATTTCCCTTATTACTAATATTTTACTTATGTATCGGGCAAATGTAACATGAATTGAATCATCAGTGAAAGTTAGAGTAAAACGTCACTTCTCTAGTATCTCTAATATCCAGCAAGGCTGTTCTAGACCAACTTGTTAAAGGAAAAACTGGACCAGTTGTCGCATAAAAATTCACATTTTGAGCTGACCATCCTTTCAATAGTTTAACAGTATTTGATAGTCTGCCATGTAAAATGGAAATCAAATTCTTTGTTATACACTGCCATCACTAACACAACACCCTATTCCTCATGACCGCGACCACCACCATCCATCCCACCCCGACCAATACAAACATAAATTAACTTTTGGACTTGCAGTTTCTTCATCCATCCTTGTGTTTGGAGTCTTATTCCTTATCTCTATTAGTCTACACTATCATCTTATTAAGTTTCTCTATTTTGAGGCAACAGACTCTACTGAAATGGTCCTGGCCTCTATATATACTCTTTAGGTTAATGAGGAGCCACTCACGTCAGCCCTGGTTGCTTAAAATCAGTGGTTGCCATGGTGTGGCTTGACATCACAAAGCCTCAACTTGACCATCCAGGAGGGGCAGGGGTGGCAGAGGATGCAGAAATCTCAGACACTCTGGTATACAACAGAAACCTTCCTCTTAACTCCTAAAATTTTTCCTCAACTGTCCTCTCTCTCTCATTTCCTCTAGTTCCATTGTAGTCCAGCATATGGCAGGAAAGTGGTGTTTCCTCTAAGAAAATTCCTATACTCCCGCGTCATTTCAGTGGTCCATTCCACTATGCTCAGTTGTTACCATTTCCTAGGATTTTGAGTGTTGTTTTAATGGAGGTTTTATTTTAGAAGAGTTCCAGATTTACAGAAAAATTGTGAAGATAATAACCATGTATACCATACCTAATTTGCCTTATTACTAATATCTTACTTATGTATGGGGCAAATGTAACATGAAGTTTATCATCAGTGAAACAGTTAGAGTGAAACCTCACTTCTCTAGTATCTCTAATACACAGAAATACTGTTCTAGAGCAAGTTGTTAAAGGAAAAACTGGACCATTTGCGGCATAAAACTTCACATTTTGAGGTGGCCATCCTTTCAATAGTTTAACAGTATTTGATAGTCTACCATGAAAAAAGGAAATCAAATTCATTATTATACACTGCCTGCACTAAGACAACACCCTGTTCCTCATGACTGCGATCACCACCATCCATCCAATCGCCCCCAAAATACAAACATAAATTCACTTTTGGACTTGCAGTTTCTTCATCCATCCTTGTGATTGGAGTCTTATTCCTTATCTCTAATAGTCTACAATATCTTCTTATTAAGTTTCGCTATCTTGAGGCAACAGACACTACTCAAAGGGTCCTGGCCTCTATATAAACACTTTAGGTTAATGAGGAGCCACTCACTTCAGTTCTGGTTGCACAAAATCTGTGGTTGCCTTGGTGTGGCTTGACATCACAAAGCCTCAGCTTGACAATCCAGGAAGGGCAGGGGTGGAGAGGATGGAGAAATCTCAGACACTCTGGATATAGAACAGAGACCTTCCTCTTAACTGCTAATTTTTTTCCCAAATTGTCCTCTCACTCTGTTTTATTTCGTCTAGTTCCCGTATAGTCCAGCATATCGCAGGGAGGTGGTGTTCCCTCTAAGACAATACCCATATTCCCCTGTCATTTCAGTGGTCCATTCCACTATGTTAGAATATTAAAGTTTCCAAGGATTTTGAGTGTTGTTTTAATTGTTGTTTTATTTTAGAATAATTCTAGATTTACAGAAAAATTGTGAAGATAATAACCATGTACACCATACCCAATTTCACTGATTACTCATATCTTATTTATGTATGGAGCAAATGTAACATGAAGTGAATCATCAGTGAAACAGTTAAAGTGAAACCTCACTTCTCTAGTATCTCCATTATCCAGCAATACTGTTCTACAGCATGTTGTTAAAGGAAAAACTGGAACAGTTGCGGCATAAAATTTCAGATCTTGAGCTGACCATCCTTTCAATAGTTTAACAATATTCAATAATCTAACATGTAAAAAGGAAATCAAATTCATTTTTATACACTGTGAGCACTAACACAACACCTTGACTCTCAGGACTGCGATCACCACCATCCATCCCACCTCCCCCCGCAAAACAAACATAAACTCACTTTTGGACTTGCAGTTTCTTCATCCATCCTTGTGTTTGGAGTCTTATTCCTTATCTCTACTACTCTGCATTATCATCTTATTAAGTTTCGCTATCTTGAGGCAAGAGACACTATTCAAAAGGTCCTGGCCTCTATATATACTCTTTAGGTTAATTAAGAGCCTCTCACTTCAGCTCTGGTTGCCCAAAATCAGTGGTTGCCATGGTGTGGGTTGACATCACAAAGCCTCAGCTTGACCATCCAGGAAGGGGGGGGGGCATGGCAGAGGATTCAGAAATCTCAGACACTCTGGTTATAGAACAGAGACCTTCCTCTTAACTCCTAAAATTTTCCCAAACTGACCTCTCTCTCATTTCCTCTAGTTCCAAAATAGCCCAGCATATGGCAGTGAGGTGGTGTTTCCTCCAAGACAATTGCCATACTCCCCCGTCATTTCAGTGGTCCATTCCACTAAGTTCAGATATTAACATTTCCTAGGATTTTGAGTGTTTAATAGACTATTTATTTTAGAGTATTTCTAGATTTACAGAAAAATTGTGAAGATAATAACCATGTACACCATACACAATTTTCCTTATTACTAATATCTTACTTATGTATCGGGAAAATGTAACATGAATTGAATCATCAGTGAAACAGAGTGAAACCTCACCTCTCTAGTATCTCTAATATCCAGGAATTCTGTTCTAGACCAAGTTGTTAAAGAAAAAGCTGCACCAGTTGTCGCATAAAACTTCACATTTTGAGCAGACCATCCTTTCAATAGTTTAACAATATTTGATAGTCTGCCATGTAAAAAGGAAATCAAATTATTTGTTATACACTGCCAGCACTAACACAACACCCTGTTCCTCATGACTGCGACCACCACCATCCATCCCGCCCCCACTAATACAAACATAAATTAACTTTTGGACTTGCAGTTTCTTCATCCTTCCTTGTGTTTGGAGTCTTATTCCTTATCTCTACAAGTCTAAACTATCGTCTTATTAAGTTTCTCTATTTTGAGGCAACAGACTCTACTCAAAGAGTCCTGGCCTGTATATATACTCTTTAGGTTAATGAGGAGCCACTCACTTCAGCCCTGGTTGCTTAAAATCAGTGGTTGCCATGGTGTGGCTTGACATTACAAAGCCTCAGCTTGACCATCCAGGAGGGGCAGGGGTGGCAGAGGATGCAGAAATCTCAGACACACTGGTATACAACAGAAACCTTCCTCTTAACTCCTAAAAATTTTCCTGAACTGTCCTCTCTTTCTCTCTGATTTCCTCTAGTTCTATTGTAGTCCAGCATATGGCAGGAAGGTGGTGTTTCCTCTAAGAAAATTCCCATACTCCCCCGTCATTTCAGTGTTCCATTCCACTATGTTCAGTTGCTACCATTTCCTAGGATTTTGAGTGTTGTTTTAATGGAGGTTTTATTTTAGAAGAGTTACAGATTTACAGAAAAATTGTGAAGATAATAACCATGTATACCATACCTAATTTGCCTTATTACTAATATCTTACTTATGTATGGGGCAAATGCTACATGAAGTGAATCATCAGTGAAACAGTTAGAGTGAAAGCTCACTTCTCTAGTATCTCCAATATCCAGCAATGCTGTTCTAGACCAAGTTGTTAAAGGAAAAACTGGACCACTTGCGGCATAAACTTCAGATCTTGAGCTGAAAATCCTTTCAATAGTTTAACAATATTCAATAGTCTACCATGTATAAAGGAAATAAAATTCTTTATTAATCACTGCCAGCACTAACACAACACCCTGTTCCTCATGACTTCGACCACCACCATCCATCCCACCCCCCCTCTGTTATGGGTTGGCTCAGTGAGGTAGACCACCGACTCAGAATTTATATTTAGGAGCCTTTATTAAGCTGGCCAGCTGTTTGCAGTTCCAGCACCCCGCGGAAGCAAAGGCGGAACTGCAGCAATGACTGCAAGCATTACAGCCTATTTATTTGCAAAAACTACAAAGTTCCAAAACCTTGTTTACGCAATTTGTTCCTGACCCAGTATAGCATTATCACCTTCCTATCTATGTTTTTCGGGAACAGAGAGCACAGTATATTGAGGAGGGACCATGAGACCATATCTCAAGGCCTTACCTGATGTCAGTACCTTCCTATCCGTCTGTTCCTGGAACAGAAGGTACAGAGCGCACTGATATTCAGCCCTGTACATTCCCTAGTGGTCTTAATTGGGAATCAAATGTTTGATTCAACGTCCTCTTCTAAGATTCTGGACTATTGGGTGTATAAAACCATTAACTTTACAGCCTGTATCCAAAAGCTGTCGTATTTCCCCATGAGCTGGCGAGGTCGTGGCTGCAGGTGGAATAGGGCTGGGGCTCCCAGAGCTTTCTGACCCAGGGGAAACAGGAGGTTTAGCTGGGGCTGGGTGCTGGGCCTGGCCTGGCCTCTCTGGCTTGTCTAGATGACTCAAGGGGCCAATTGGGTTGAACCACCGGGAAAGAGTTCGGCTTTGAATGGTGAAGAGCTGGCCTGGGTCTCGGCCGCTTACATAGAGTCTTAGTCCCCACGTCCTTCCCCCTTCCCTTTGGTCAGTCCGCCAGGCGAGAGGCATGAGGAGGATGGGGTTACAATTTCCGATTGTGCAGTTCTTCTAGTTTCACAGCTAGTCTCTGCTCCCCCATCACATAAGTAGGCTTCTCTGGGAGCCTTTGTGCTGGCAGGGCTACGAGAACTTCTCGGGGCCCTACTGGTCTTTAAGCCTCGTCCTTGGCGGTTTGGTCTGCAAGTCGATTTCCCTGTGCTTCGGGACTATCACCCTTCTGGTGCAATGGCAATGAATTACTGCCACTTCTTTTAGCCCCCATATGGCTGCCAGGAGGTTAAGTATCTCAGAAGCGTTCTTAATGTCCTTTCCTCCTTAGGTCAGGAGGCCTCTTTCCTGATATAGGGCCCCATGCACGTGTATAGTGGCGAAAGCATACCGACTGTCTGTGAAAATGTTCACTCTTTTTCCTTTTCCCCACCAGAGGGCCTGAGTGAGTGCTATAAGTTCTGCCTTTTGTCCTGAGGCGCCTTGTCCTAAGTCCTGTGCCCAGAGAACCTCCTTTTGTGTCACCACTGCTGCCCCAGCATATCAGGTACCTTCCTATACGAAGCTGCTCCCGTTGGTGTAGAGGGTTTCATCTGGATTCTACAGGGGCTGGTCCACAAGGTCCTCTCGGAAGGAAGTGAGGGAAGTCAATGTCTCCTCACAGTCATGCAAAAAGGGGCCTCTGCCAAATCGTCAGGGAGGAGTGTGGCTGGGTTTAAGGCAGCTGTTTTCAGGAAGCTGACTCATGGTGGGTCTAGCAGTAAGACCTGGTACTGTGTAATGTGGACTTTGGACATCCATCTCTCCCGGGGGGCTCCTTAATAAGGTCTCAACTGCAAGCGGAGGAACTACTTGGAGATTTTGGCCAAAGGTTAGCTTTGAGGCTTTCTTTACAAGGAGTGCTGTGGCTACAATGGCTCTCAAGCAGTTGGGCCATCCCGAGGCCACCGGATCAAGTCTCTTAGAGGGATAAACTACGGGGTGTTTACATGGTCCTAGGGGTTTTGTGAGGACCCCTTTCGCCACCCCTTTGCTTTCAGCTACATATAGCTGAAAGGGTTTGGTTAGGTATGGCATGGGGTGTGCCGGGGCGCTTATCAGGGCTTCTTGCAGTCTCTTATGAGCCTCTTCCTCCTTTTCTGTCCCGACCAGGGCGGCCTCAGTTTCCCCCTTTGCATAGTATAGTGGTCTAGCAATTTCTACAAAACCTAGTATTCATAACCTGCATTAACCCACTGCCCCCAGGAACTCCCGGACTTGCCTTTTGCTGGTAGGCCTGTGGATTGACAAAATGGCCTTCATTCTGCTACTGGATAAAGTTCGCCTACCCTCTTCTATGTTGTAACCCAAATATGTTACTCGGGTAGTACATAGCTGAGATTTCTTGGTTGAGACCCGATACCCCAAATGATCTAGGGTGGTCAGCAACTCTTGAGTGGCCTGTCTACAGTCCTGTTCCTCCTCCGTGGCCGGTATCAGGTCGTCTACATATTGGAGCAAAGTCACCCTTGGATGGTCCTGACGGACCTCCAAGAGGTCTTGGTTTAGGGCCTCATCGAACAGAGTGTGTGAGTTCCTAAACCCTTGTGGCAACCTAGTCCAAGTTAACTGTCCAAACTCCCCCTCTGTTCTGGTCCACACACTCAAAGGCGAAAATAGATTGACTCTGCTTTGCCAAGGGAAGGGAGAAAAAGGCATCCTTGAGGTCTAAAACAGTATAGAACCGGTGTTCTGGCTTGAGGAGGCTGAGAAGAGTGTAAGGGTTCAGAACCGTGGGATGGAGAGTCTAAACCCTCTTGGTTACCTCCCTTAAGTTCTGCACCGACCTGAAATCCTCAGTCCCTGGTTTCTGTATTGGCAACAGGGGAGTGTTCCAAGCAGATTGGTAAGGAATCAAGATTCCAGCCTCTTTCAGCGTCTTAATGTGCTTGGCGATTCCCACTCTTGCTGTCTCTCATTGGATATTGCCGGACTCTGACTGGGGTGTTACTGCTGGTTAGCTGGACTACAATTGGAGGCCGGTGTTTAGCTAACCCTGGTGGATTGTCCTCTGCCCAAACTCCCAGGATAGCTTGTCTTAGTTGTTGGAGATAGGCATCCGCGGAGATTTCCCCAGGCTCCTCCTCATGTAGTAAATATTCCTCCTGTAAGGGCAATGTCAGAAGATAGATCCCCGCAGTCCCTGGGTCTTGCAACTTGACCTCTGGCCCTGGCCCTTCAAAAGAGATTGTGGCCCGTAATTTACTCAGCAAGTCCCAGCCTAGCAGAGGGTAAGGGCACTCTAGCCTTACTAGGAATGAGTGAGTCACAGCCGTTTCCTAGGTCGCTGATCCGACCTTTAGTCCATGGGTAGGATTTCACTTTTCCAGTTGCCCCTTTGATGGGGATTTTGGTCTTAGAGACTGGACCCACTGGCTGTTGCACGACAGAGAAGGTGGCTCCAGTGTCCACAAGGAAGTCCACATTTTAACCCCCCACTGTCAGAGTTATCCTGGGCTCTTAGGGGCAGGCTGAGCCGTGACAACCCTAATCCACCTCCTACACCAGCACGGGAGTCGGTTCCCCAGAACATTCAGGGCATTCCCTTTTCCAGTGTCCTTCTTTTTTGCAAAGTGCACACTGATTTCTTCCAAGCCTGGCTTGGACTCCTTTTCTCCCACGAGGTTTCCTTTATTCTTATTGTCACTCCGGCCCCTTGGGCCTTTTTCCTCGTTCAGGGCCAGGAGGACCTTGGCCATCCGGGTGTTTAAACCTGCCGTCCAGTCCTCCCGATTGTTGAAAACCTTCTGGGCAACCTCAACCAACTCAGAGATTGATTTCCCCTCAAAGCCTTCTAACTTCTGCAATATTTTCTAATATCTGGGGCCGCCTGGGAAACAAATGCTACAATGACAGCCCTCTGATTTTTTGGGGCATCAGGGTCAATGGGGGTATACACCAGATAGGCCTCGCACAGCCTATCCAGGATAGCTGCCGGGATCTCATTAGGCCCCTGGACTGTCTATGTCACCTTAGAGAGGTTTGTGTGTCTCTGAGCAGCAGCTCAGATGCCCCCCAATAGAGTCTGGCGAGACCGATCGAGAGCCTCCTTTCCGCTCTCACTATTGGGATTCCAGTCAGGTCGCCTGGAGGGAAACACAGCCTCTAATCTATCTTGGTCAGAGGTAGGCTGCCCATCCGGACCCAGTACAAATCTCCTCCCTTCTGCCTTGACTCTCCCTCTCTCCTGTGAAGTGAAAAGAGTTTGCATCAACTGTTAGCAATCATCCCAGGTAGGTTGATGGGTAAAAAACACAGACTAAAAGAGAGATTAACCCCTGTGGGTTCTGGGAGAAAGAAGGATTCTGGTTCTTCCAATTGTACAGGTCACTGGTAGAAAAGGGGACATAGGGGAACCAAGATGGCGGCGATATAGGCAGAAGTGTCCCAGGTCGTGTCCTGGAGCAAATGGAGCGAGCAGCTGAAGCTAGTAACACTCACACCGAATTGGCGAAATTGCTCAGCTGGTGAGAGGCTTTGCAGCTGGGAAGAGCAGAACTCCCCTGGAAAGGTAAAAAAAAACAGGGATTTGGGCAGGAAAGTTTGCCAGACCTCTGAGCCCAGAGAGTCGGAGGGAGACCGCGTGGTAGACAGCCGAGTCCCCTGGGACAGGCACAGCCCCTGACCGGGGAAAGGAGAACCGCGGGATTCCTGGCGCCGCCAGGGAAATTGAGAGCTGGGTTCTGTGACCGCGGAGGACTGAGCCTAATGGGGGCAGCCTGAAGAGCTGACCTGACCATGCAGTCCCGGTAAGAGAAGAAGCTTACAGAAACCAAGCCTTCCCCGTTTCCGCGGCCGGCATTTGTTTGTTTGTTTTCACTGAATCCTGTTCATGGGACATTTTGGATACAGACACTCACCTGTGCTGAAGAGAGGGAGAGTGTGCTGAGGAGTGGAATCTGGGGAGAGACTGGGGAAAGAGGGGGATCCAGGAGAGGTGGTAGTGAATTGAGTGCTGAGACACCCCTGAGCCCAGGACTGGGGCAGCCACCCGCTCCTGAGAGTGAGTCTCCTCCCCCCCAGCCCCCAGGCAAGGAGCACAGCCACACCCAGATTCCACCCTGTAGGGGATCAAGGATTAAGATAACCTGATCAGTCCCTGGGAGTTAACAGGGTCTGGCCTATAGGGGGATTTTCAATCCCAACAACAACACAGCGCCGGTAACTAACTATTACACAGTCAGCTCTGGGCAGTGAACTTCCACTGGACAGAGAGGCCCTATAGCCTCAGAGGCCAACCCCAGAACACTGCCACCCAGAGGCTGACCCACAAACTGACTCTTTGCTAAACAGAAAATAAGGCAGTCTGGGAAATAAATGCGGCATGCTTTAAAATAAGGACTGTGGTTTACAACACAGAGGAACAGTATATCGCAGGGAAACTCAACACTCTCCTGAATACCTGGAAGGTCTAAGGCGAGCCACACTGAAGAATAGAAGAAACGAAGGACCTCCACTACTGCAATTTTTTTTCTTTTTTCACTTTTTAACTAGGAAACCAATTTTTTTTCATTCTTTTTTTTCTGTTCTTTTTTTTTCTTTTTTTTTCTTTCTTTTCTTCTTTTTCCATCACCTGATTTTACCCTTTTGATTACTACCTTCTTATTTTTAACCAGTATTATTACTGCTACCATTTTTTAAAGTGTCATTTTATTTTTTCTTTATTTTATTTTGGGATTAGTGTTCACCATTCTATTTTCATCGTTATATTATTGGTTGTTTCTAGTTTGCATTCATATCCAGGGAGCTGTTGCTGGAATTTGTTGGGATTAATGGCTGTTCTATAGGAGCATTCTCCTCATATAAAAAGTCTCTTCCCTCTTCCACTTCATTCTCTCTGTTTGCTCTTTTTTTTTTCTTTTCTTTTCTCGCTTTTATTTTCCCCCTTTCTTTTTCCCAATTTCATTTTTGCACTCCCTTTTTTTGGTCCCTACTTTTCTTTTCCTTTTTCTCTTTTATCTTTTTCTCTTCCTTCTTCCTTATCCTCTAATTCTCTTAATTCAGGTGGACACTTTTAATTGGGGTTATTAATATCGTGAATATATTTGTGTATAGTGCCTGGTACGTGGTGCCTTGTTGTGTTTGTATTTTGTGCCTTTAAATCAACGCAGCAGATCCAAGCAACAGCAACCTCCTGAGCACCTCATCCTCTGCTGAGGAACAGCAGCTGTACGTGAAACCTCGCCCCACCAGCCGGAAGAGCCACCACAGCTGTGAACAGCACCCACCAGAGGAGCTGCTGCCAACTGAAGAGCAGCTGCTACCGCAACCGCCCGAAGAGCAACCACAGACCAAGGAGTCACTGCCACCAAGGGAGCAACCACTGAACAACTCAATGTCTAGATATGTCAGTGAGATCAAACATGGGTAGACAAAGAAACCCCCAAAGGAAAGAGAAGGAGGACTCTCCAGAAAAGCAGCTAAGTAATACAGAGGCATGCAACATGACAGATAAAGAATTCAGAATAAGGATCCTAGAGTGCATAAACCGGATGGAGGAAAAAATCGACAACCTCTGCAAGAAGCAAGAAGAAACAGATGAAAAAATCGATAACATATGGAAGAAGCTAGAAGAAACAGATGAAAAAATCAACAACCTAAGTAAGACCCAAGAAGAAATGAAGAGTGATATAGCTGCAATGAAAAACTCCATTGAAAGTATCAACAGTAGACTAGGAGAAGCGGAGGACCGAATAAGTGAATTAGAAGACAAGGAAGCAAAACACACCCAAACTGTACTCCAATTGGAGAAAAAAATTAAAAGACAGGAGGAGAGCCGGAGAGCCTAAGGGAGCTTTGGGACAACATGAAACGAAACAACATACGAATAATAGGAGTACCAGAACAACAGAAGGATGAACAAGGATTAGAAAACCTACTCGAAGAAATAATATCAGAAAACTTTCCTGAGGTGGGGAAGAAAAAAGTCACACAAGCCCAGAGAGTCCCAAACAAGGTGAACCCGAAAAGACCCACACCAAGACACATCATAATCACCATGGCAAATGTTCAGGACAAAGAGAGAATCTTACAGGCTGCAAGAGAGAGACGGAAAGTTACATACAAGGGATCTCCCATTAGATTGTCAAATGACTTCTCAACAGAAACACATCAGGCCAGAAAAGAATGGACTGAAATTTACAAAGTGATGCAAAGCAAAGGACTGAATCCAAGAATACTCTATCCAGCAAGGCTATCATTCAAACTTGAAGGGGAAATAAGAAGCTTCACAGACAAAAAAAGACTAAGGGAGTTTGTCACCACCAAGCCAGTAATGCAAGGAATGCTAAAGGGACTGGTATAAAAATAAGAAATAAAAAGCTCAGAAAGAAAATAGCCACACAAAAAAAGTAATGGCTACAAACAAGTACCTTTCAATAATAACTTTAAACGTAAACGGACTAAATGCTCCAACCAAAAGACATCGAGTGGCTGAATGGATAAAAAAACATGACCCATACATCTGCTGTCTACAAGAAACCCACCTCATTAGAAGGGACTCACACAGACTGAAAGTGAAAGGATGGAAAAATATCTTTCAGGCAAATGGAAGGGAAAAGAAAGCTGGGGTAGCAATACTTATATCGGACAAAATAGACCTCAAAGTGAAGGCCTTAACAAGAGATAAGGAAGGCCACTTCATAATACTAAAGGGATCAATACAACAAGAAGATATAACCCTGGTAAACATATATGCACCCAATGTAGGAGCACCCAAATTCATAAAAAAACTCCTGGAAAATATCAAAGGAGAGATCGACAACAATACAATCATAGTAGGGGACTTTAATACACCATTGACAGCACTGGATAAGTCCTATAGACAAACAACCAGCAAAGATACAGCAATCCTAAATGACTCACTAGATCAGATGGACTTAATAGACATCTTCAGAACACTTCACCCCAAAGCCAGAGAATGTACATTCTTCTCAGGTGCTCATGGGACATCTTCAAAAATAGACCACATATTGGGTCACAAGCAAAGTATCCCCAAATTCAAGAAGATTGAAATCATAAAAAGCGTCTTCGCAGACCACGATGGCATAATATTAGAAATAAACTACAATAAAAACAACCCAAAATACTCAAACACCTGGGAGCTGAATAGCATGCTATTAAATATTGATTGGGTTACCAATGAGATCAAAGAAGAAATTAAAAACATCCTGGAAACTAATGACAATGAAAACACAACAATCCAAAACCTATGGGACACATTGAAAGCAGTCCTGAGAGGGAAGTTTATAGCTCTACAGGCCTATCTCAAAAAACAAGAAAAAATGGTAGTAAATCATCTAACTCTACAACTCAAAGAATTAGAAATAGAGCAACAAGAAAACCCCAGAGTGAGCAGAAGGAAGGAGATAATAAAGATTAGAGCAGAAATAAATGACATAGAGACCAAAAAAACAATACAGAAAATCAATGAAACCAAGAGCTGGTTCTTTGAAAGGATAAACAAGATTGATAAACCTCTAGCCAGACTCACCAAGAAGCAGAGAGAGAGGACCCAAATAAATAAAATCAGAAACGATAGAGGCGAAATAACAACAGACCCCACAGAAATACAAATGATTGTTAAAAAATACTATGGACAGCTTTACTCCAACAAACTAGACAACCTGGAGGAAATGGACAAATTCCTAGAAAAATACAGCATTCCAAAACTCAATCAGGAAGAATCCAAATATCTCAACAGGCCAATAACTATGGAAGAAATTGAAGCATTCATCAAAAAGCTTCCATCAAACAAAAGCCCAGGACCAGACGGCTTCACAGGGGAGTTTTACCAAACATTCAAGGAAGAACTAAAACCTATCCTCCTCAGACTACTACAAAAAATTCAAGAGGAAGGAACACTTCCAAGCTCATTCTATGAAGCCAGCATCAACCTAATACCAAAACCAGGTAAAGACAACACAATGAAAGAGAATTACAGGCCAATATCCCTCATGAACATAGATGCCAAAATCCTCAACAAAATCTTAGCAAATCGGATCCAGCAGTACATCAGAAAGATCATACACCATGACCAAGTAGGATTTATCCCAGGGATGCAAGGATGGTACAATATCCGCAAATCAATAAACGTGATACATCACATAAACAAATTGAAAGAAAAAAACCACATGGTCATATCAATTGATGCAGATAAAGCATTTGACAAAATTCAACACCCATTTTTGATAAAAACTCTCAGCAAGGTGGGAGTAGAAGGATCATACCTCAACATAATAAAAGCCATATATGACAGGCCCACAGCCAACATCATACTCAACGGACAAAAACTAACACCATTTCCCCAAAGAACAGGAACAAGACAGGGATGCCCCCTCTCACCACTCCTGTTCAACATAGTACTGGAAGTGTTAGCCATTGCAATTCGGCAAGAAGAAGAAATAAAAGGCATCCAAATTGGAAAAGAGGAAGTAAAACTGACCTTATTTGCAGACGACATGATATTATACATACAAAACCCTAGAGATTCCATCAAAAAGCTACTAGACTTAATTCATGAATTTGGCAATGTAGCAGGATACAAAATTAACCCCAAGAAATCTGAGGCATTTCTATACACCAATAGTGAACTTTCAGAAAGAGAGATTATAAAAACAATCCCGTTTACCATTGCACCGAAAAAAACTAAGCTACCTAGGAATAAACTTAACTAAAGAGGTAAAAGACCTCTACTCAGAAAACTACAGGACGTTGAAAAAAGACATAGAGGAAGACATAAACAGATGGAAGAACATACCGTGTTCATGGATTGGTAGAATCAACATCATTAAAATGTCCATACTACCCAAAGCAATCTATAAATTCAACGCACTTCCCATTAAAGTACCAACAGCATACTTCAGAGATCTAGAACGAACTTTCCAAAAATTCATCTGGAATAAAAAAAGACCCCGAATAGCTGCAGCAATCCTGAAAAAGAACAAAGTAGGTGGGATCTCAATACCAGATATCAAGTTGTATTACAAAGCCACTGTTCTCAAAACTGCCTGGTACTGGCACAAGAATAGGCATATAGATCAATGGAATAGAATAGAGAGCCCAGAAATCGGCCCGAACCAATATGCTCAATTAATATTTGACAAAGGAGGCAAGAACATACAATGGAGCCAAGATAGTCTCTTCAATAAATGGTGTTGGGAAAATTGGACAGATATATGCAAGAAAATGAAACTAGACCACCAACTTACACCATAAACAAAAATAAACTCAAAATGGATAAAGGACTTAAATGTACGACAGGATACCATAAAAATTGTAGAAGAATCCAAAGGCAAGAAAATCTCAGACATATGCCGAAGCAATTTCTTCACTGATACAGCTCCTAGGGCACTTGAAACTAAAGAAAAAATGAACAAATGGGACTACATCAAAATAAAAAGCTTCTGCACAGCAAAAGAAACCATCAACAAAACAACGAGAAAACCCACTGTGTGGGAAAACATATTTGCCAATGACATATCTGATAAGGGCCTAATCTCCAAAATTTATAGGGAACTCATACAACTTAACAAAAGGAAGATAAACAATCCAATCAAAAAATGGGCAAAGGACCGAAATAGACACCTTTCAAAAGAGGACATTCAGAAAGCCAAGAGACATATGAAAACATGCTCAAAGTCACTAATCATCCGAGAGATGCAAATCAAAACAGCAATGAGGTACCATCTCACACCTGTCAGACTGGCTATCATCAACAAATCAACAAACGACAAGTGCTGGAGAGGTTGTGGAGAAAAAGGAACACTTGTGCACTGCTGGTGGGAATGCAGACTGGTGCAGCCACTATGGAAGACAGTATGGAGTTTCCTTAAAAAACTGAAAATGGAACTCCCATTTGACCCTGTGATCCCACTTCTAGGAATATATCCCAAGAAACCAGAAACACCAATCAGAAAGGATATATGCACCCCTATGTTCATAGCAGCACAATTCACCATAGCTAAGATCTGGAAACAGCCTAAGTGCCCATCAGTAGATGAATGGATTAGAAAACTGTGGTACATCTACACGATGGAATACTATGCTGCTGTAAAAAGGAAGGAACTCTTACCATTTGCAACGTCATGGATGGAACTGGAGAGCATTATGCTAAGTGAAATAAGCCAGTCAATGAAGGAAAAATACCACATGATCTCACTCATTCGTGGACAATAGAGACCATTATAAACTTTTGAACAATAATAGATACAGAGGCAGAGCTGCCTCAAACAGATTGTCAAATTGCACTGGGAAGGCCGGGGAGGGTTGGGGGGCAGGAGGTAGGGGTGTAAGAGATCAACGAAAGGACTTGTATGCATGCATATAAGCATAACCAATGGACATAAGACACTGGGGGATAGGGGAGGCTAGGGGACTGTCTAGGGCGGGGGGATAAAATGGATACATATGTAATACCCTTTGTAATACTTTAAGCAATAATAAAAAAAATGTTACTGATTGAGAAATGCTGAATATTTGCTAAAAGTTTAAGGTTCAGATTGAATTTAGAGAAATTGTGTGTTTTGGTAGCTAAATGCCTTTGCTGAATGAATGTTTGGTGAAAGTATGTGAGTGTGGAGAGAGGGGGCCTGCCCTCTCCTATCCTTTGTGTGGCTCCACTACTTAGGTCAGGCAGGCAACTGAGTAAGGATCTTTGAAAACAGGTCACCACCTCCCTTGTCTGTCTCTCTTCACCGATCATAATGAGTTCGGGACAACGTAAACCTGCTGTTCTTAATTACATTTTAAAAAAAATTTTAAAGGGGTACAATAGAGATTGTGTTATTGTAATGAATGCAGAAACATTGAGAAAGCATGATTAAACAGGTGTTTGTTTGTGTGGGCTAGCCAATTTGCTACCTAGAGGGGGGACTGGAAGCAGTCTTAATTCCTCCGGTAGGTTCTCACCAAAAGGTTGGTTGAGAATGCTGTTCTGGGACATGGGTGCAGGAGTGCCCCTACGCTCGTCTGGGGAGTTGTGCATTGTTTTGTTTATCTGCTCAGCTAGAGACTGGGCTAGTCTACCGAGAGAGTGTGAATACGAGTGTTTGTATATTTTGGCTGCTCATTACTACTCTGTGAGAAGTAGAAGTTACTTTGATTTATTTTGCATTTCTGTTAATTCATCGTGCTGAACATTTGGACTAGACCCACGATGATCCTGTCCTTAGCAGTGCCAAGAGAGAAAGGATGGAGACTTTATACCCCCCAGCCAAAGGCCCCAATATCTGTGCTTGTCAGGCCCCTATGAGTGGACTTGGGCAGTGTTCCTGTTATCTTCCAAAATTCCCAAGACTGTAAAAGTACTTGTTCACTGAAAAGGTGTAAATGTGGATGTTTATTTGTCTACTTAGGTATAAATATTTGTAGACAAATAGAACCCCCGTTAATTATCTGGTGTATTCTCGAGCAGCCTATTCAGTCTTCACAGAGCCAATGAGACCGGTAACATCTAAGAAGACACCAGTTCTAAGAGCCACCGGAAAACTGCCTTTTTCCTTGTACATCAAAGAGGACTGTGGACCTCAGAAAGAACATGGTAACTCATTCGTTTCTAGTTATGCCAGAATGACTGTACCCCTTACTTGGACGAGATCTCTTACAGAAATGACAAGCCACCCATAAGCTTGTTCGAGATGCCCTGACAGTGTCACCTCAGACTCTGTACATCCTTTCCAGCCTGGGGAATCGTTGTGGGTAAAGAAGTTCAGGACCCCAGGACTCACCCCAACTTGAAAAGGACTCTACCTGCAGAAAATTGTATAATAGGCTCAGATGATGCCTGCATCTTCATAGACATGGCTTCAGAAAGACAAGGACAATTTTACCTCATATAGAAAGGTCCAAGAGTGGACTTTAGTCACCTCCCTAATATGTTTGTATAGCCCTGCCATATCTCATGTTTAGTAGTGGAGGATTTAACTGCCTGAAGCGGAAATGGTGTCAATATTATGTTTCATTGTATTAATATATTGTATTAACCTTCAATTATCTCACAGGTTTAAATGTAGCTGTAGCTGTGGACCATTGATGGTCTACAGTCCTTGGAAGTTTTTGGGAATAACTGGCAAGTGTCCAGTCTCCCACACTGAGGGACATTGATATCGCTATATGATAGCATTCCTGGAAGGGGACTATATGGGATGAACCCCAAAATTAAAGGGTGTCTGGTTGCCAAGAGGGTAGATGCCCAACTGGACAAAAAAGAATACCCATCAGGTTTTGGTCTCTATTGAGAAACATCTAAAAGTGAGTAGCCTGTGTACTGTCTTGCAGGCCTGCATGACCATGCCCATGTCAGGGGTGGTACAAACCTCGGCAGTAGAGAGCTGGGACAGGCCTATTTAGAATGGAAGGTCTGAGGCATAGTTATGCATTCTTAAAGGACTGACAAGAAAAATCAGAAGATCTTAGAGCAGATCAGTATGTTTTTCTCTTTATATTATTCCTCTGAAATCTGGCAATGCTTAATAAGTCATGGCAAAACATTTCTTGGCATGAAATCAATAAGACCGGTTTGCAGTAGTGATTTTATTAACCGGAAACTTTTTAGTATCATGTTTTAAAGAATCCTGTCTGAGCTCTGAAGTCTTGAAGCCAATAAGAGTGCCATGGAGAAAGCCTGGTATCCTGCTTGGGAGCCCTGAAGATATCTGGCACTGGAGCTTCAGGCACATATCCTACCATCACTGGCGGTTTGTAAGAGTAGAAGGGGAGCAATAAGGACCCCCCTGCGTCTCTGTGGAACCCCCCCACACTGGACCGCAACGAGTAGTAGGGATACTGAGATGGGCCTTAAAGCCTAGATCATGGGCTCAGGTGGAGTTGCTACAGGTGAGGGATTCACCTAACGCAGCAGATACTGCAGGCAGGCCTGATGGCAGCTGGATGGCTTGGCTTCCTGGCCCTATGGGGCACATCAAGATTAAATGATGAAATTCCAGCAAAGGTAGACAGTTACCATTCTTGTTGTGTTTATGCAAACATCAGGCCAAATTGAATACAGTAGATGAATTCATCTTGATTTGGCATTTTGATAGCCATAGAGGAATTTTTAAGGAGAAAATCTCTATTTCGATGGAGGTTATTTAAACTGAAATGTTTTCTTTCCCTTCCACCAGACCATTTGTTATAGTTAGTCTCTGCCGGGTCACATGCCCAGATCATTCTGTGCCCAGGACAGCAGGGAGCCTGACTGGAAGGTGACCTCTCACAAGACACACCCGCTGAAGTTCACCCTCAAGAAGACAGCGGAGGTTGGCAGACCCCATGTAATACTCCCGCTACTGTTGAGTTACGGCCCTTACATTATTAACAGACTTGTCCAATTTGTCAAGAAGTGTATAAAAGTAGTCCAGTTGATAGTTCAGTCCTTCTCATATTTGAGCCGGAAGTTCTAAGACATGGGGGAATTCTTTCTGTCTTTCTTCCTTTTGTCTTCATTCAGCTTAAAGTCCAAATTTACCATCGCCACTATCTTGGTTATGTGAAAGGACAGAACAGGACTGATAGCTGTGTCCTTATCCCCTCTTCCATGAAAAAGCCCCAGAATGTATCAGTTACTCAGCATGCCCTTATCTAAGCCAATGGGAAAGCGGGGGATACTAGCCCAAGGCCAAGAGTATGCTAGCCACGCTCCAGTCTTTGTGTAACCAGATCCTAGCTGCACCTTCCCCTTGCGTCTCTAGCACCTGGTCCTCACTCAACCAACTGGAGTCGGCCAAAATAGTGGTCAGAGTGTGCCCCCACCCCCCAACACAAAGCCTTATGACTTCTTTGTTCCCTTGGGCCTCGGGGCTCTCTCTTGCATCCAGTAACGGAGGCAGAAGGGGAACCAAGTCCCGGGCTTGAATAAAAGACTCTATGCTTTTGCTTCGGACTCAGCTCCCTAGTGGTCTGTCTTGGGGGATCTTTAAATCTGGGCCTAGCATATGTAGTTTGGAAATAAGTTAAACACAGAAAGACATTGATTTTGAGGAAGAAATTGGAAAATGATTTGGAAAAGTGCTTGGAATTGAATGACAATGGATCGAATAAGGAAGTGTGTGTGGCCAAAAAGCACAAGGACAGAATCTTGGGTGAGGAATTACTGGGGAAGGGGCAACATTTGAATAAGGTATTCTGACCTTATCCACTTCTTTGACTTCCAGTTGAGAAACTGACTTCTAATTCACTTTAGGACTTGCAGTTTCTTCACCCATCCTTGTGTTTGGAGTCTTATTCCTTGTCTCCACCAGACTACAATATCTTCTTACTAAGTTTGGCTATCTTGAGGCAAGAGACAATACTCAAAGTGTCCTGGCCTGTATATATAGTCTGTAGGTCACTGAGGAACCACTCAATACAGCTCTGGTTGCCCAAATTTAGTGGATGCCATGGTGTGGCTTGACATCAGAAAGCCTCAGCTTGACCATCCAGGAGGGTCGGGGGTGGAAGAGGATGAGAACTCTCAGATGCTCTGGTTATAGAAAAGAGACCTTCCTCTTACCACTTAAAAATTTTCCCAAACTGATCTCTCTCTATCTTTCTCTCTCTCTCTCTCTCTCTCTCTCTCTCTCTCTCTCTCTCTCTCCCTATCTCCCTCTCTCTTTTCCTCTAGTTGCACTAAAGTCCACCATATGGCAGGGGGGTGGTGTTTCCTCTATGCAACTTCTCAAACCCCACTGTCATTTCAGTGGTCCATTCCACTATGTTCAGATATTACCATTTCGTATTTTGAGTGTTGTTTTTATAGATGTTTTATTTTAGAATAGTTCCATATTACAGAAAACTGTGAAGTTAATACGCATGTACACCATACCCAATTTCCCTTTTTAATACTCCCGTACTTGGGTATGGGGAAAATGTAACGTGAAGTGAGTAATCAGTGAAACAGTTAAAGTGAAACCTCATTTCTCTAGTATAACTAATATCCACCAATGCTGTTCTATACCAAGTTGTTAAATTAAAACTGTACCAGTTGTGGTATAAAACTTCACATCTTGAGCTGACAATCCTGTCAATAGTTTAACAATATTCCATAGTCTAGCATGTAAAAAGGAAATCAAATTCATTATGATACTGTCGAGTAAGAATCCCTCCACGTTCTGCGTGGAGTAGCATTTGGTATCTGAAGGAGGAGCCGCACAAAAAATGAGAGAAAAACACAGGAGATAATTTTGCAATATTGGGGAACAGGCTGCAAGTCCCGAAGGACTTCCTCTGTGTTTAGGCCTCACTAAGCTTTTATTGATCTGGGATGCACCCATACCATAGCCCTTAGGTAGGTGACCCCCTAGTAACAAGCAGACTAGCCCATCAGCAAGGATTTACATAATAATAAATGGGGGAGCAGTTTCAGCTACCACTGTCTGGACAAACAGAGGTGGCGCCTAGCTCTGACCTTTGCTAGGGCTTCAAAGGCACCCAGCCTTCGGGGGGGTCTCTGTCAATGCTTATCAGATAGTGAAGGCAATAAGCAGTTTCCCACATCTCCCCCTTATTTTTTCTTAAAAAAACAGAAATAAACATATAAGAACAAAAAATGTTTAAGTCCCAAAATCAATGTCCAACCGTTTTGAGTCCAAGTTTCAAAATTCGACAGTTCATGTGTACATGCCAGCAATGAAATTCTGGTTCTGGATGGTGGACAAATGCAGATCCGGTACTCTCTGGTTTGGTCCTCGGCATCCTGCAGCGCCGCACAGCTGCTGACTGCTAGCATTGCAAGGCGTCTTCACCATCTCCATCTCTCAACTGTCTCTCCTGTCTTTGTGGCTGGAGAAATCTGGTCTGTTTCTCTTCGGGATCTCTTGTTGCAGGAATCCACATGGTCTTGGAGTTGTTCTCTGAAAGTATACAAACATATACTCGACCAAAGTTTAATAAAGGAAATTTTACTTGGGGAATCCTTTTTATATTTGCCCAAATGATTTTCCTTTGGCTTATTTTGACACCACATATGTTTTTCATGGGTGTCTTGCTGTTAGCAGTACAAAATGAAAAAAATAATTTTTTTAGATGTAATTTAGTTACAGGATATTTTTCCTTACATGGTATTCTTCCACTATCCCCCTTTTTTGATTTAATTAGGAGGCTTATGGAAAATTTTATAATGCACTCTAGATAACTTTAAATTTTTATTTTTTTTGCACAAAAATATGACTTCTTTAGGTTCATTGCATGTTAAGCAATTTTACCATGAAATGAAAATTTTGGTTAATACTATATGAATAATTACTTATTTCAAGTTAGCCAAATTTAATTAATTTGAAAACTTGACAACTATTTTACTGTCAAATTTAATATTCTAACAATGATCTTAATTTACACTGTAAATATTATTGGAAAGGATCACTTTCCGTGCTTGAGGAGGCCCCAGGATTCCTGTTGTTAGGCTAGATTTAAATTTGGAGTCTGTTAAACTAAGCCTTTGTTTTTCTGGGTACCATTTTCAGCTGGACCAAGTCTCCTCTATTATTTGGTTCCTGATCTGGGCTGGGCATGGGAAGCAAGAAGCAGCCATGGGGACAGGAGACCTTCCTCAGAAGGGGTGAGTGTTCAAGCCCCTGCACCATTGGGGGGTGAGGATCTGTGCCCCACCTCTGTTGAACCCCAAGTTTTCTCCTAATGGCCCCCGGCTGTGCCTGTCTTAGTTCGCCCCTCCCTGTGGGGTCTTACCCGTCTCTGACTATTAACCATCTCTGGGCCAAGTAGAGTGATGTGAGGTTCAGTTCTGTCTCCATGTTAACCTATGTCCCTCTGGCCTCCATGCCCAGCAACTGCCTTTGGATCCCCTCGCCTGCTGGCGGGGCCCCGGTATTGATCATAGGGAACCCAGGTTTCTTCTCCAGAGAGGGCCCAGCTTACGCCATTGGGCAAGAGACAGATCCATGGTACCAGCTTTTCATGATCCCAGCTTGAACGGAGAGCTCAGGTAACAGCTGTAGACAATTGGAATCCTCTTCGCAAAAAAATCAAGAAAGGTCAATACGGAATGCTTAAGTGCCTTCCCCAGGAGGCCCTTCACAGTGGAAAGGAATAAATCCCTTCATGTCAAAGAATTAGTTTATAAGTTTGTTTGGGATAAATGCACAAAATACTGTTGTAAAGCACCAAAAATTATTAATGAAACTTGTAGAATAATACCATGTAGCAATATTCTTTGTACTAGGTCATGACAACTTAATTTTCTAAACTGGCTGTCTCAAGGTTTGGAATGAGGAACCTAGTTTTCAAAAAATAAGAAAGAAATTTAAAGAAGTAGAAATAGTATGCTATCTAAATTACAGTTTTGGATGACCACATTATCTAGAGTCCTTGGTGACCTAGGTTAAACTTAGGCATGTTATCTAAATTACAGTTTTGGGTCTAGAACCCTTGAGTGACCTGGGTTAAACTTAGGCACTTAGGCAGTTTTGGGTCTCCAGAACACTGAGTTGACATGCTAACTGGAGGCCTCTGAACTTGGGATAGCTGTGCTGTCCTACCCAGGTAAGGAAAAATGTGCCTTCTAAGACATATGAAACTTATAGTTTTTACCTGAATTAATTGTTACCATACTTCACTTTACCATGCCCCAGGTGGTCTCTGGGCTGTTCCTTTTATTCTGACACCAATGTAGCTCCATAGGTGTCTTTCCATTAGCATCACAAGTGAAAAAAATTAGAGTAATTAAAGCTAGGTGCAGCCTACCTGTAGGTGATTTCTCCATCATCCCCCTTTTTTGTTTTTCAAGTTGGGATTTTTAAAAGCTGATGGGACTCTGAAGCCTCTTTTAATAAAGCAAAAAATTGATCAGCATGTGCATTTCCCTTAGTTAATGGGCCAGGTAATATGCTGTGAGCCCTGATGTGGGTGATATAAAAAGGGTATTTTCTCTGCTGCACAATCTGCTGAACCTGCTTAAATAGTAAGAATAAACTTTGGTCACTAAGCCATTTCAGCCGGGCAGTTTCAATTCTACTTACTAGGCCTGAAGCATAAGAGGAATCAGAAATTATGTTAACAGGCTGTTGGAAATCTTGCAATGCAGCCTTAATAGCGTTTAATTCAATTCTTTGCACAGAAGTATGACTTGGTCAGAATTTATAGTATGATTGGCAACTTTCCCATTTGATGACCCATCAGTAAAAACAGTGAAAGCTACAGGAATTGGTTCCTGCCTAGTGTTTTTTGGTATAATGATGGAGGTCTTATGTAAAAATTGTAGTAGTTCATATTTTTAATAGGTGACAGCTAAGTTCCCCTGAATATCCACTTAGCCCAATTTTCCAATTTAAGTCAGTTTGCAATAACATTTATTCTTTTAACTTTACTTGCTCTTAGTTATGGACAGTAAATGACATTAATTAAATTTCTGGTATTAGTCTTTAAGTAAATTTACATAAACTTTGTTTAAGGAGGCAAAACACAAATTATTTAATTTAGCTTATGAGGCGCAATATATTGATTTTTAATTTTACTTAGACACCTGAAGGAAACCTCTTTTTATTTCCTTTCAGACAGCTTTCTCACACAAGCAACAAATGTGAAGAACATGGTTGCCTTTTGAGATTTTAACAAATACTTTCGCAAAGCTATATATTTCAAGTGATTTTTCATTTATGGTGACTAATTATTATCAGATTTAGTATTTTAACAACAATCTTTAAATGTTAGCAATTACATTTTTAAAGAGTATACCCTTTGGCTTATTTGCATATACATAGGAATCATGGGAAGCCTTCAGTAACCTTTTCAGAAGAATTTACTTTACTAGGATTCAATTGCTTACAAGGATTGTAATTTAAGTAAGTATTTTTTAAAAAATCAAAGCAAGTAAATTTAATATTTAGTAAACTTCTGATTCACAAGGGGCAAACGCTGCACCACTTCCTGCCTAATTTAAAATGCAGTAGTGAGGTGCTTTTGTTATGTCAAATTACATATTAAAATTTCACTGCTGAATTTTAAAAATATTAAACAAAATAACTTGTTTTACCCTTTCTCAGAGGCAAAAACTTAAAATATATTCATTAATTTTTATTTTATAAAGCTTCCCATGTGATTTCAAGTGTATTAAATTTAGCTAAATTAAAAAATCCTGTAAAAAGACAGAATAAACTTTTGAAAACATTTCAGGGCCCGGGAAATTTCTCAAAGTCATTCCTTGGTTATAGTTTTGAAATCCAACTTGAAAGACCATCAACTATATATATATATATGATTTAAAAATTATATAATTACTTTAATTATTAAGAGATATCAGTTAAATTTAAACTGGTTTTAAAATTTTGGCTGGGGTCACAGAGATTGGATTACTGTTATCAGTCCCTTTTAATGCTTTGACATAAGCTATTTAACTTTTGTTTAGGGAGGGAACATATAACCTTTAATTGTCCTTAGTTTAAGGAAAGCAGGGTTTTCTAGATTTAAGAGATTAGAAACACTTTCTGCCCCATCCGCATTTCTGTAGTGAAATTCCGCCTTAAAGCTCCACCCCTGAAATTCCATCCTGCCTCAGTGAGAAGACATTCCTTTTGTGATAGGCTATATCAGAGGGCAGGGCCTTTGCTGTTTCAAGATGGCGGCCCCCAGGAGCGGGGTAAGCCATGCGGCCAACATGGCGGTTGCCAAGTCCCACAGCTCAACATTGTGGCTGTCTACACTGTTCTCTGACAGAAAAGATGATTTCCTTATTCTCACAATAAACAATGGAAGAGCAAACCAAAATCCTTAAAAGGTGGATGGCCAACATTATATTGTAGACAAACAGAAATCTCTTTAGCTGTTTATACCCTTTATAATTACCTTAAAGAATATTAATCAAATTTAAACTGGTTTTTGTATTAAAAATTTCAGTTGAGATCTTAAAAATTATCCTCTTTTTTTAAAATCAGACCAAGAAGTAATATATTTTGAATTCCTAATCATTTAAGAGAAAAAACATTTAATTTTTTTTCAAAAACAAGTTATACATTAGATATTTAATTAATTTCTCCTGGTTCAATTTGCACCTTAAACTTTAAGAGCTTTAAATCTTAGGTAGTAAAATAAATACTTGGCATTTTTCAAATCAATACTTTTGCATTTAAGGATACATTTAAAATAAAATATAAGGCATTTTCAATTAATACATTAACTTCTATCTTCTAGACTTCATACTAGGCATACTCAGATCAACATTTCAGTATTGTAAATCTCAATACTTTTAGATGATTTGAACCTGAAAGTTTTAAGTTTCCAGCCAATAAGCCTGGCATAGCTGCTAAATTTCAGAATGGTCACAATTTTCCTGCTGGGGAAGTCAAGAAGCAAAACCATAGCTATTCACAGGTAAACTTGACTAGCAACTTCCTGGTGGTACTTGCCTCAGGGCAGGAAATTTCAAAAGAGCTACTTTAAATCGCCTTGGGAAACCAGCCTGCATTTCTTTCTCAGGTTCATGTTTGCCATATTTAAGGCCAAAACAGTCTCGGGTTTTTATTCTGTACACAGCAAAAGGTCAAGTTCAGCTCAAAACTATGCGCACTCGTTTTTTAAACTGGCCTTTCCCCTTTACATGTGCAAAGAAATCCTGGATGCATTTATGAATTTGTAAAAGCTTTTCAATTACAAGAAGGACTTTAATTTTAGAATACTTGGGGAGGGGGCGTCCATATTGGATCGCCACGTGCTCCTTCTTCCCTTCCCCCACATCCTGCTTTGGGGGAAGTTTCAGCAAATGTCTCAGATGGCGTATTTTTCCCAAAGTCATGCTTAATAGAAAAAGTCATTTTAAACTTTTTCCTATTTCGCTTTCTAAAACAATGGCTAGCACCTAAGTTTATCTTAGCCAATTTTAGGTGTTCCAAACATGTTCTCCAGTAATTTTTAAATAAAATATTGAGTAATCTCATTGTGGGAGAGCTTAGAGCTCTGCCCTTTCCAGCCACCTTTGAATCTCTCACACCAGAGGCAGATTCAGCAGCAAGGTTTCATTACTTATTACCGATTTTAGATTCCAAACATAAATTCAGATATTAATTTGAAAAAGAAACCACATTGAGGTGACCATGGCACCCTTTTTTCAGCCTGATTTAAGAGTACCTTTTAATATTCCAATTTCTTGCCGAAACCTGTTTGGCTCAGTGGATAGAGCGTCAGCCTGTGGACTGAAAGGTCCCGGGTTCGATTCCGGGCAAGGGGTGTACCTGGGTTGCGGGCATATCCCCAGTGGGAGATGTGCAGGAGGCAGCTGATCGATGTTTCTCTCTCATCGATGTTTCTAACTCTCTGTATCTCTCCCTTCCTCTCTAAAAAATCAATAAAATATATTTTAATGAAAATATTCCAATTTCTTTATAATTTGGCCTGTTTGCACAGGTGATTCTATTAACAGAGAATCAAACATTTCAGAATTAGGACATGGATGTGGAGGGAGCCATGAAGGCCATTTCTCCTATTTTTTTCTTTTCTTTCTGCTCCTCTTAAGGAGCGGAGGGTGCAAGGGGGAAGAGATCCATCCTCCTTGACCTCTCCTAAAGCCTCTAGGAAATGAAATGCCGTGTTTTGGCAACTTTAAGATCTAATGTACCTTTTTCAAGAAACCAAGGGTTATGTTCTATAATAACATGCAAAAACTATAAGATATTACCTTCTAAAATTTTAACTCATTAAGCATGCAAATCAAAAGTCTATAATAAAGTTTCTTACTTTTTTTAAAAAAAAGCCAAATATACCTTTTTAAAGCCAAATCTACTTTTTTAAAGCCAAATCCTGCCCCGTTTGTTAGCCTGGTTAAGAAAACGTTCCCAGTGTACTTACTGACCCGGGCTTCTGGAGTTGAACCTGGGCATTGCGTGAGTTGGAATTCCCCTCAGTTTTTTTTTTTGGTGAGTTTTCCACATCTTTTGGGTGAAAACTTCCATTTCTCGCTCCAGCGAGGCCTGCACTTCCAGATTACCCGTCTGGCACCAGATGTCGAGTAAGATTCCCTCCACATTCTGCATGGAGTAGGGTTCGGTATCTGAAAGAGGAGCCACACAACAAATGAGAGAAAAAGACACGAGATAATTTTGCGATATTGGGGAACCAGGCGGCAAGTCCCAAAGGACTTCCTCCGTGTTCAGGCCTCACCAAGCTTTTATTGATCTGGGATGCACCGATAGGATAGCCCTTAGGGAGGTGACCCCCTAGTAACAAGCAGACTAGCCCATCAGCAAGGATTTACATAATAATAAATGGGGGAGCAGTTTCAGCTATCACTGTCTGGACAAACAGAGGTGGCGCCTAGCTCCGAACTTTGCTAGGGCATCAAAGTCACCCAGGCTTCGGGGGGTTCTCTGTCTATGCTTATGAGATAGTGAAGGCAATAAACTCACTACAGCTCTGGTTGCCCAAATTAAGTGGTTGCCATGGTCTGGCTTGACATCACAAAGCATCAGCTTGACCATCCAGAAGGAGCAGGGATGGAAGAGGATGCAGAAGACTCAGATGCTCTGGTTATAGAAAAGAGACCTTCCTCTTACCACTTACAATTTTTCCTAACTGATCTCTCTCTCTCTCTCTCTCTCTCTCTCTCTCTCTCTCTCTCTCTCTCTTCTCTCTCTCTCTCTCTCTCTCTCTCTCTCTCTCTCTCTCTCTCTCTTCCACTAGTTCCACTAAAGTCCAGCATATGGCAGGGAGGTGGTGTTTCCTCTAAGCGACTTCTCAAACTCCACCATCATTTCAGTGGTGCATTCCACTATGTTCAGATATTACCATTTCCTATTTTGAGTGATGTTTTAATAGATGTTTTATTTTAGAATAGTTCCATATTACAGAAAAACTGTGAAGTTAATACGCATGTACACCATACCCAATTTCCCTTATTAATAATATCTTACTTGGGTATGGGAAAAATGTAACATGAAGTGAATCATCAGTGAAACAGAGAGAAACCTCACTTCTCTAGTAATACTAATATCCAGCAATGCTGTTCCACACCAAGTTGTTAAAGGAAAAACTGCACCAGTTGTGGCATAAAACTTCACATCTTGAGCTGACAATCCTGCCAATATTTAACAATACTCAATAGTCTAGCATGTAAAAAGGAAATCAAATTCATTATTATACACTGACAGCACTAACACAACACCATGTTCCTCGTGACTGCGACCACCACCATCCATCACACCCCCCAATACAAACCTAAATTTTACATGAGTTTCTTTCCTTCCTTGCCAGTATGACAAAGTGTTGAGGAAAAAATCCCCCTTCAGTCTTCTCCTTGTCCCTATTCTAGGTGTCTGGCTCAGTATGGAATGGCTTGTCTGGTAGCCCACTTGAAGAATTCTACAATACTCCCTTCACACATGCCTGCCCCTCCTTAGATCCCTCCCCATCATCTGTCAACACGGAAAAATACAAACACATTTCCTTTATATGCTTGCTGGTATTGAGTAAAGGTGACCAATAATGTTTTCATCTTGGCATAATGCCCATTTTTAAGCATTTTTAATACGGGGATACACATTATTAATTGTGTTCCTCTGGGAGCCCCTGGGTATCACCGCTGGTAGATGAACAGTCCAGCACTTCTTCTTCTACATTCGTTTGCTTGCTTACTTTAGGTTTTCCGCTTCCTGTAGTAAAGTACAATTATCTGATTCTTTCTGTCTTTCTCCCTCTTGTCTTCATTCAGCTTAAAGTCCAAATTTACCATCGCCACTATCTTGGTTATGAAGTTTGGAAAAAAGTTAAACACAGCAAGACATTGCTTTTGAGAAAGAAATTGGAAAATGATTTGGAAAGGGCTTTTAATTGAATGAGAATGGATTGAATGAGGAAGTGTCTGTGGCCAAAAAGCACAAATCCAGAATCTTGGGTGCAGAATAACTGGGGAAGGGGCAGCATTTGAATATGTTATGCTGACCTTATCCACTTCTTCGTCCTCCAGTTGAGAAACTGACTTCTAATTCACTTTAGGAACTTGCAGTTTCTTCATCCATTATTTTGTTTGGAGTCTTATTCCTTATCTCCACTAGTCTACAATATCTTCTTATTATTTTTGGCTATCTTGAGGCAACAGACAGTACTCAAAGGGTCCAACTCTCTTTATATACTCTCTAGGTCAATGAGGACCCACTCACTTCAGCTCTGGTTGGCCAAAATCAGTGGTTCCCATCTTGTGGCTAGACGTCTAAAAGCCTCAGCTTGATCATTAAGGAGGGGCTGGGGTGGAAGAAGATTCAGAAGTCTCAAACACTATGGTTATAGAAAAGAACTTTCCTCTTACCTCCTACAATTATTCCCAAACTGATCTCTCTCTCTCTCTCTCTCTCTCTCTCTCTCTCTCTCTCTCTCTCTTATTTCAACTATTTCCAGTATAGTCCAGCATATGGCAGGGAGGGGTTGTTTCTTCTAATCCACTTTCCATACCCCCTGGCATTTCAGTGGGCCATTCCACTAAGTTCAGATATTACCGTTTCCTAGGATTTTGAGTGTTGTTTTAACGGATGTTTTATTTTAGAATAGTTCCATATTAACAGAAAAATTGTGAAGATAATACCCATGTACACTTAAACAATTTCCCTCATTACTAATATATTACTTGGGTATGGGTCAAATGTAACATGAAGTAAATCAACAGTGAAATAGAGTGAAACCTCCCTTCTCTAGTATCAGCAATATCCACCAATGCTGGTCTAGACCACGTTGTTAAATGAAAAATTGTAACAGTTGTGGCATAATCTTCACATCTTGACCTGACAATCCTGTCAATAGTTTAACAATGTTCAATAGTGTACCATGTAAAAAGGAAATAAAATTCATTATTATAAACTGCCTGCACTAACACAACACACTGTTCCTCATGACTGCTACCACCACCATCCATCCCACCCCCCCAATCAAAAATTATATTAAACATCAGCTTCTTTTCTTCCTTGCCAGTAGGAGAAAGTGTTGAGACAAAAATCCCCAATCAGTCTTCTCCTTGTCCTTATTCTAAGTATCTGGCTCAGTATGGAAAGTATTGTCTTGTGCCCCAATAAAGAATTCTACATTAGTCCCTTCTCACATGCCTGCCCATCCGTAGATCCCTCCCCATCATCTGGAAACACACAAAAAACATACAAACACATTTCCTTTATACACTTGCTGGTATTTATTCAAGAGACCATTAATGTGTTAATCTTCTCATAATGCCCATTTCAAAGCCTCAGTTTGACAATTCAGGTGGGGCGGTGGTGACAGAAGATGCAGAAACCTCAGACCCTCTGGTTATAGAAAAGAGAACTTCCTCTTACCGCCTAAATTTATTCCCAAACTGATGTCTCTCTCTCTCTCATATCCTCTAGTTACATTATAGTCCATCATATGGTAGGGACGTGCTGTTTCCTCTAAGCCACTTCCATACTCCCCCTTCATTTCAGTGGTCCATTGCACTATGTTCAGATATGAACATTTCCTAGGATTTTGAGTGTTGGTTTAATTGATGGTTTATTTTAGAATAGTTCCAGATTTACAGAAAAATTGTGAAGATAACCATGTACACCATACCCACTTTCCCTTATTACTAATATCTGACTTCGGTATGGGGCAAATGTAACATGAAGTGAATCATCTTTGAAACAGTTAGAGTGAAACCTCACTTCTCTAGTATCTCCAATATCCAGCATTGCTGTTCTAGACCACGTTGTTAAAGGAAAAACTGTACCAGTTGTGGCATAAAACTTCACATCTTGAGCTGACAATCCTGTCAATAGTTTAACAATATTTGAGGAAGAAAATGGCAGAGGTTTAGAGGGACTTGTTGGTGCCTTGTCCTGGAGCTGATAAGGGAGAGCAGCTGAAAGGGGTCACATACAGCCCGAATAAGCAGAGGAGATTCAGCTGAGAGACAGTCTGCAGCCAGGAAAGACAGAGAATTACTATAAAAAGGGAATGGGTAGAGGCTGAGGCTAAATCCTCTCCAGGTGCGCTGGCTCAGCCGCAGAGACCATGCCAACTTGAGTGGCTGTTACTGATATCCAGATACCAGCTACTAACCCAGCAACAATGGCTCTCAAGCAGGGCGGCTATGTGAACTCAGAGGAGCCCTGCTTCTCCCCACGGAAAGGTTAGACTTCCCCCAACGGTGCGGTTTTCAATTTAGATTGGAGAGTGGAAAGCGGGCAGGATGGGGTGAACTCTGCGCCCCACAAAGACCGCGGCCGTTGGAGCCGACGTGACCCACGAGTGTGGAAGGTCTACCCCAGGGCTGCTGTCAGAAGGGAACGCTATAAATAAGCCCACAGTTGGACTGGACACAAATGGGAAGCCTCAGATTATGCCAGTTTGCCGGCTACTTGGTGCAAGGTGCCAGAGTGTGTGCAGAGACTCCATGCAGATCTGGAAGGTGGAGCCTTGTGAGTTCGCACCTCTTCCCAGAATCTTAAATCCGTGCATTTGATTATTGAACCCAGTGCATGGGATTACCCAGTTGGGGTCAGTCGCAGAGCTTATAAGGGAAGATTGTTTTTGGGGAGCCTGGGAAACAGAGCAGGAAGTGACTACTGGGGAACCAGCTTCAGGTACAATAGAGAACACCTGGTCAGAGAGGTCTTATAGCCTCAGAGGTCAATCCCGACACACTGCCACCCAGAGGCAGAGCCACGAACTGACTCTTGTGTAAATACAGATAAGGGCTGTCTGGGAAACCAATACAGCCTGCCTTAAAATCAGGACTGTGGCTTACAACATGGAGGAACAGTGTATCAGAGGGAAATTCAACATTCTCCTGAATACCTGGCGTGCCAAAATGAAGGGCAGAAGATCTGAAGCACCGTCATTACAGCCCATTGTTTTTTTTTTTACTTATTGTTTCACCTTTTAACTAAGAAACCATTTTTTTTTTTACTTTTTTCATCACCTGATTTTACCCTTTTAATTACTACATTTTTATTTTTAACCAGTATTATTACTGCTACCATTTTACCATTTTTTAAAGTGTCATTTTATTTTCTCTTTATTTTATTTTGGACTAGGGTTTTCCATTCTATTTTCATCTTTCCTTTAGCATCATTTTCCTCTACCTCAATTGTGCCACTGTGCTAACACCCTCTTCCCCACTTTTCCCCTTTTTCTGTCCTGTTTCTCTTACCCTATTCCTGCTTTAGATTTTCCCTATTCTTCTTACCCCCTGTCTAAATTTCACCCTACTTATATATCCCTTTTCCAATCCCCTGCTCTAAATCCTTATACACCTCTCCCTTACCTTTCTTCACTATCCAATTTTTTCTCTCTTCTTTTCTCTATTGTTTTGTTGCTGTTTATTTGATTGTTGAGTATATTTGTTTTTTTTAAAGATTGTTTGTGAGGTGGTTCTGCTTTTTCTTTTTGTTTTTCTTTTTCACATCCCACCCTCCCCACACCAGTTATTTTTGTGCTTCTGTTTACCCTTGCCTTGCTTGATATTATTGGTTGTTTGTGGTTTGTATTCACTCCGGGGATCCATTGCTGGAATTTGTTGGGACTAGTGGCGGTTCTATCGGATGTTTCTCCTCATAGGAATAGTCTCCTCCCGTCTTCTACTTCATTCTCATTTCTCTCTCTCTTTTTTTCTGTTTTCTTCTCTATCTTTTTCTCTTCTTTCTTCCTTGTCCCCCACCTCTCTTAGCTCGGGTGGCCACCTTTATTTGGGGTTATTATTACCGTAAATACATTTGTGTTCAGTGTCTGGTACATTGTTCCTTGTTGTGTTGTATTTTGTGCCTTTATATCAACGCAGCAGATCCAAGCAAGAGCGGCCTCCTGATCACCACACGCTCTGTCTGAGGAACAGCTGCTGTGTGTGAAGCCTCCCTCCACCAGCCAGAAATGCCACAACAGCTGTGAAGAGCACCCAGCAGAGGACCTGCTCCCAACAGAGGAGCAGCTGCTACCACAACCGCCCAAGGAGCAACCACAGCCCGAGGTGCCACTGCCACCTAGGGAGCAGCAACTGAACGACTCAATATCTATATATGTCAGTGAGATCAAACATGGGTAGACAAAGAAATCCTCAAAGGAAAGAAAAGGAGGACTCGCCAAAAAAGCAGCTAAGTGATACAGAGGCATGCAACATGACAAAAACGGAATTCAGAATAAGGGTCCTAGAGTGCATAAACCAGATGGAGGAAAAAATCAACAACTTATGCAAGAAGCAAGAAGAAATAGATGAAAAAATCAACAACATAGGTAAGACCCAAGAAGTAATGAAGAGTGACATAGCTGGAATAAAAAAAAAAAAAAAAAAAAAAAAAAAAAACCATTGAAAGTATCAACAGTAGAGTAGGAGAAGCAGAGGACCGAATTAGTGAATTAGAAGACAAGGAAGCAAAACACACCAAAACTGAATTCAATTGGAGAAAAAAATTAAAAGACAGGAGGAGAGTCTAAGGGAGCTTTGGCACAACATGAAATGAAACAACATACGAATAATAGGGGTGCCAGAACAACAGAAAGAGGAACAAGGATTAGAAAACCTACTCAAAGAAATAATATCAGAAAACTTCCCTGAGGTGGGGAAGAAAAACGTCACACAAGCCCAGAGAGTCCCAAGCAAGGTGAAGCCGAAAAGACCCACACCAAGACACATCATAATGACCATGCCAAATGTTCAGGACAAAGAGAGAATCTTACAGGCTGCAAGAGAGAGATGGAAAGTTACATACAAGGGATCTCCCATTAGATTATCAAATGATTTCTCAACAGAAACACATCAGGCCAGAAAAGAATGGATGGAAATTTACAAAGTGATGCAAAGCAAAGGACTGAATCCAAGAATACTCTATCCAGCAAGGCTATCGTTCAAAATTGAAGGGGAAATAAGAAGTTTCACAGACAAAAAAAGGCTAAGGGAGTTTATCACCACCAAACCAGCAATGCAAGAACTGCTAATGGGACTGGTATAAAAAGAAGAAATAAAAAGCTCAGAAAGAAAACAGCCACACAAAAAAGAAATGGCTACAAACAAGTACCTTTCAATAATAACTTTAAATGTAAATGGGCTAAATGCTCCAACCAAAAGACATCGAGTGGCTGAATGGATAAAAAATCATGACCCATACATTTGTTGTCTACAAGAGACCAACCTCATTAGAAGGGAATCACACGGACTGAAAGTGAAGGGATGGAAACATATCTTTCAGGCAAATGGAAAGAAAAGAAAGCTGGGGTAGCAATACTTATATTGGACAAAATAGACCTCAAAGTGAAGGCCATAACAAGAGATATGGAAGGCCACTACATAATACTAAAGTGATCAATACAACAAGAAGAAATAACCCTGATAAACATATATGGACCAAATGCTGGAGCACACAAATTCGTAAAAATACTCCTGGAAGATATCAAAGGAGAGATAGACAACAATACAATCATAGTAGGGGACTTTAATACAGCACTGTCATCACTGGATAAATCCTCTAGACAAACAATCAGCGAAGAACCAGCAATCCTAAATGACTCACTAGATCAGATGGACTTAATTTAAATCTTCAGAACACTTCACCCCACAGCCACGGAATATACATTCTTCTCAATTGCTCATAGTACAGATTCAAAAATAGACCACATATTGGGTCACAAACAGACTCTCCCCAAATTCAAGAAGATTGAAATCATACCAAGCATCTTCTCAGACCACGATGGCATAATATTAGAAATAAACTACAATAAAAACAACCCCAAATACTCAAACACTTGGAAGCTGAATAGCATGTTATAAAATATTGATTGGGTTACCAATGAGATCAAAGAAGAAATTAAAAACATCCTGGAAACTAATGACAATGAAAACACAACAATCCAAAACCTTTGGGACGCAATGAAAGCAGTCCTGAGAGGGAAGTTTATAGCTCTACAGGCCTATCTCAACAAACAAGAGAAAATGGTAGTAAATCATCTAACTCTACAACTCAAAGAATTAGAAAGAGAGCAGAAAAAAACACCCCAGGGTGAGCAGAAGGAAGGAAATAATAAAGATTAGAGCAGAAATAAATGACAAAGAGGCCAAAAAAATAATACAGAAAATCAATGAAACCAAGAGCTGGTTCCTCGAAAGGATAAACAAGATTGACAAACCTCTAGCAAGGCTCACCAAGAATCAAAGAGAGAGGACCCAAATACAAAATCAGAAACGATAGGGGCGACATAACAACACACCCCACAGAAATACAAATGATTGATAAAAAAAATACTATGGACAGCTCTACTCCACCAAACTAGACAACCTGGAGAAAATGGACAAATTCCTAGAAAAATACAACATTCCAAAACTCAATCAGGAAGAATCTAAAAATCTCAAAAGGCCAATAACTATGGAAGACATTGAAGCCGTAATCAATGGAATACTATGCTGCTGTAAAAAAGAAGGAACTCTTACCATTTGCAACAGCATGGATGGAACTGGAGAGCATTATGCTAAGTGAAATAAGCCAGTCAATGAAGGAAAAATATCACATGATCTCACTCATTCATGGATAATAGAGACCATTATAAACTTTTGAACAGTAATAGATGCAGAGGCAGAGCTGCCTCGAAGAGACTGTCAAAATGAAGCGGGAAGGCCGGGGAAACTTGGGGGGCAGGAGGGAGGGGTATAAGAGATCAACTGAATTAGTATATGCATACATACTAATATATGCATAACCAATGGACATGGGATGCTGGGGGTGGGGGATGCCAGGGGATAGTCAAGGGCAGGGGGAAAAATACACACATGTAATACCCTTTGTAATACCTTAAGCAATAAAAAAAATAAAAATAAAAAACAGTTTAACAATATTCAATAGTCTACCATGTAAAAAGGAAATCAAATTCATTATGGTACATTGCCAGCACTAACACAACACCCTGTTCCACATGAATGGGACCACCATTATCCATCCCACCCGCCAAATCCAAACCTAAATTAAACATCAGTTTATTTTCTTCCTTGCTTACTATAGGTTGTTGTCTTCCTTACTGGAGGGTTTCCCCTTCCTGTAGTAAAATACAATTATCTGATTCTTTCTGTCTTTCTCCTTCTTGTCTTCATTCAGCTTAAAATCCAAAGTTACCATCAGAACTATTTTGGTTATGTAGTTTGGAAACAAGTTAAACACAGAAAGACATTGGTTTTGGGGAAGTAAATTGGAAAATGATTAGGATATGTGCATGTAATTGAATGACAATGGATTGAATGAGGAAGTGTCTGTGGCCAAAAAGCACAAGGCCAGAATCTTGGGTGAGGAATTACTGGGGAAGGGGCAGCATTTGAATAAGGTCTAATGACGTTATACAATTCTTCGTCATCCAGTTGAGAAACTGACTTTAAATTCACTTTAGGACTTGCAGTTTCTTCATCCATCCTTGTGTTTGGAGTCTTGTTCCTTATCTCTACCAGTCTACAATATCGTCTTATTAAGTTTCGCTATCTTGAGGCAACGGACACTACTCAAAGGGTCCTGGCCTCTACATATACTCTTTTTTTAAAATATATTTTATTGATTTTTTTACAGAGAGGAAGGGAGAGAGATAGAGAATTAGAAACATCAATGAGAGAGAAACATCGATCAGCTGCCTCCTGCACATCTCTTACTGGGGATGTGCCCGCAACCCAGGTACATGCCCTTGACCGGAATCAAACCTGGGACCTTTCAGCCTGCAGGCTGAGGCTCTATCCACTGAGCCAAACCAGTTTTGGCTATATATACTCTTTAGGTTAATGAGGAGCCACTCACTTCAGGTCTGATTGCCCAAAATCAGTGGCTGCCATGGTGTGGCTTGACATCACAAAGCCTCAGTTTGACCATCCAGGTGGGGCAGGGGTGGCAGAGGATGCAGAAATTTGAGACACTCTGGTTATCGAACAGAGAGCTTACTCTTAACTCCTACAATTTTTGCCAAGCTGTCCTCTCTCTCTCTCTCTCTCCTTTCTTCTAGTTCTATTATAGTCCAGCATATGGCAGGGAGGTGGTGTGTCCTCTAAGAAAATTCCCATACTCCCCCGTCATTTCAGTGGTCCATTCCACTATGTTCAGATATGAACATTTCCTAGGATTTTTATTGATGTTTTAATGGATGTTTTATTTTACAATAGTTCCAGATTTACAGAAAAATTGTGAAGATAATAACCATGTACACCATACCAAATCTCCCTTATGACTAATGTCTTATTTATGTATGGGGCAAATGAAACATGAAGTGAATCATCAGTGAAACAGTAAGAGTGACAACACACTATTGTAGTATCTCCAGTATCCAGTAATGCTGTTCTAGACCAAGTTGTTAGAGAAAAAACTGGCCGAGTTGCGGCATAAAACTTCACATCTTGAGCAGAACAGCCTTTCAACAGTTTAACAATATTCAATAGTCTACCATGTAAAAGGGAAATCAAATTCATTATTATACACTGCCATTACTAAAACAACACCGTGTTCCTCATGAATGCGATCACCACCATCCATCCAACCCCCCCACCCCCAATACGAACATAAATCGCTTCTGGACTTGCAGTTTCTTCATCCATCCTTGTGTTCGGAGTCTTATTCCTTATCTCTACTAGTCTACAATATCCTTTAATTAAGTTTCCCTATCTTGAGGCAACAGACACTACTCAAAGGGTCCTGGCCTCTATATATACTCTTTAGGTTAATGAGGAGCCACTCACTTCAGCTCTGGTTGGCCAAAATCAGTGGTTGCCATGGTGAGGCTTGACATCACAAAGTCTCAGCTTCACCATCCAGGAGGAATGGGGGTGGCAGAGGATGCATAAATCTCAGACACTCTGGTTATAGAACAGAGACCTTCCTCCTAACTCGTACAATATTTCCCAAACTGTCCTCTCTCTCTCTCTCTCTCATTTCCTATATTTCCATTATAGTCCGGCATATGGCAGGGAGGTGGTGTTTCCTCTAAGAAAATTGCCATACTCCCCCGTGATTTCAGTGGTCCATTCCACTATGTTCAGATATGAACATATCCTAGGATTTTGGGTGTTGTTTTAATGGATGTTTTATTTTATAATAGTTCCAGATTTACAGAAAAATTTTGAAGATAACCATGTACACCATACAGAATTTCCCTTATTACTAATATGTTACTTATGTATGGGGAAAATATAACATGAAGTGAATCATCAGTGAAAGAGTTAGTGAGAAACCTCACTTCTCTAGTATCTCCAATATCCAGCAATGCCATTCTAGAGCAAGTTGTTAAAGGAAAAACTGGACCGGGTGCGGCATAAAACTTCAGATCTTGAGGTGACCATCCTTTCAATAGTTTAACAATATTCAATAGTCTACCATTTAAAAAGGAAATCAAATTCATTGTAATACACTGCCAACACTAACAAAACAGCCTGTTCATCATGAAGGCGACCACCACCATCCATACCACCACCTCACGCCAATACAAACATAAATTCACTTTTGGACTTGCAGTTTCTTCATCCAACCTTGTGTTTGGAGTCTTATTCCTTATCTCTACTAGTCTACAATATCGTCTTATTAAGTTTCGCTATCTTGAGGCAACAGACACTACTCAAAGGGTCCTGGACTCTATATATACTCTTTAGGTTAATGAGGAGCTACTCACCTCAGCTCTTGTTGCTTAAAATCTGTGGTTGCCATGGTGTGGCTTGACATCCCAAAGCCTCAGCTTGACCATACAGGAGGGGCGGGGGAGGCAGGTGATGCAGAAATCTCAGACACTCTGGTAATGGAACAGAGACCTTCCTCTTAACTCCTAATATGTTTCCCAAAATGACCTCTCTCTCTCTCATTTCTTCTAATTCCATTATAGTCCAGCATATGGCAGGTAGGTGGTGTTTCCTCTAAGACAATTCCGATACTCCCCCGTCATTTCAGTGCTCCATTCCACTATTTTCAGATATGAACATTTCCTAGGATTTTTAGTGTTGTTTTAATGGAGGTTTTATTTTAGAACAGTTCCAGATTTACAGAGAAATTGTGAAGATAATAACCATGTACACCATACTCAATTTCCCTTATTACTATTATCTTACATTTGTATGGGAAAAATATAACATGAAGTGAATCATCAGTGAAAGAGTTAGTGAGAAACCTCACTTCTCTAGTATCTCCAATATCCAGCAATGCTGTTCTAGACCAAGTTGTTAAAGGAAAAACTGGACCAGTTGCGGCATAAAATTTCAGATATTGAGCGGACCATCCTTTCAATAGTTTAACAATATTCAATAGTCTACCATGTAAAAAGGAAATGAAATTCATTATTATACACTGCCAGCACTAAAAAAAAAACCTTGTTCCTCATGACTGCGACCACCACCATCCATCCCACCCCCTCCCCAATAAAAACATAAATTCACTTTTGGACTTGCAGTTTCTTCATCCATCCTTGTGTTTGGAGTCTTATTCGTTATCTCTACTAGTCTGCACTATTGCCCTATTAATTTTCGCTATCTTGAGGCAACAGACACTACTCAAAGGGCCCTGGCCTCTATATAGTCTTTAGGTTAATGGGGAGCCACTCTCTTCAGCTCTGGTTTCCCAAAATCAGTGGTTGCCATGGTGTGGCTAGACATCACAAAGCCTCAGCTTGACCATCCAGGTAGGGCAGGGGTGGCAGAGGATGCATAAATCTCAGACATTCTGGTTATATAACACTTTCCTCTTAACTCCTAAATTTTCTGAGACTGACCTCTCTCTCTCTCCCTCCTTTTTCTAATTCCATTATAGTCCAGCATATGGCAGGGAGGTGGTGTTTCCTCTAAGGCACTTGCCATACTCCCCCGTCATTTCAGTGGTCCATTCCACTATGTTCAGATATGAATATTTCCTAGAATTTTGAGTGTTTGTTTAATGGATGTTTTATTTTAAAATAGTTCCAGATTTACAGAAAAATTGTGAAGGTAATAACCAGGTACACCATACCAAATTTCCCTTATTACTAATATCTTACTTAAGTGTGGGGCAAATTTAACATGAAGTGAATCATCTGTGAAACAGAGTGAAACATAACTTCTCTAGTATAACCAATATCCAGCAATGCTGTTCTAGAGCAAGTTGTTAAAGGAAAAACTGGGCCAGTTTCAGCATAAAACTTCAGATCTTGAGCTGACCATCCTTACAAGAGTTTAACAGTATTCAATAGTCTACCATGTAAGAAGGAAATCAAATTTATTATTATACACTGCCGGCACTAACACCACACCCTGTTCCATATGACTGAGACCACCAGCAGCCATCCCAACCCACCAATCCCAACATAAATTAAACATCAGCTTCGTTTTTCTTTATCAGTATGAGATAGTGTCTAGAAAAAAAAATCCCCATTCAGAATTCTCCTTGTCCTTATGCTAAGTGTCTAGCTCAGTATGCAATGGCTTGTCTGGAGCTCCAACTAAAGAAATCTACATTAATCCCCTCTCACATGCCTGACCCCTCTTTAGATCCCTCCCCATCAGTGAAACACAGTCAAAAGTCACTTCTCTAGTATCTCCAATATCCAACAATGCTGTTCTAGACAATGATGTTAAAGGAAAAACTGTACCAGTTTTGGCATAAAACTTCACATCTTGAGCTGCCCATCCTTTCAATAGTTTAACAATATTCAATAGTCTTCCGTGTAAAAAGGAAATCAAATTCTTTATTATACACAGCCAGCACTAACACAACACCCTGATGCTTATGACTGCGACCACCACCATCCACCCCCCCCCAATACAAACATAAATTCACTTTTGGACTTGCAGTTTCTTCATCCATCCTTGTGTTTGGAGTCTTATTCCTTATCTCTAATATTCTACAATATCGTCTTATTAAGTTTCGCTATCTTGAGGCAACAGACAGTACTCAAAGGGTCCTGGACTCTATGTATACTCTTTAGGTTAATGAGGAGCCACTCACTTCAGCTCTGGTTGCCCTAAATCAGTGGTTGACATGGTGTGGCTTGACATCACAAAGCCTCAGGTTGACGATTCAGGAGGGGCGGGGGTGGCAGAGGATTCAGAAATCTCAGACACTCTGGTTATAGAAGAGAGACCTTCCTTTTAACTCCTAAATTTTTTTCCAACCTGACCACTCTCTCTCTCTCTCATTTCCTGTAGTTCCATTATACTCCAGCATATGGCAGGGAGGTGTTGTTTCCTCTAAGACAATTCCCATACTCCCCTGTCATTTCAGTGGTCCATTCAAGTATGTTCAGTTGTTACCATTTCTTAGGATTTTGAGCTTTGTTTTAATAGATGATTTATTTTAGAATAGTTCTAGATTTCAGAAAAATTGTGAAGATAATACCCATGTACCCCATACCCAATTTCCCCTATTACTATTTACTCACTTTTGAAGGGGGCAAATGTAACATGAAGTGAGTCATTAGTGAAACAGTTAGAGTGAAACCTCACTTCTCTAGGATCTCCAATATCCAGCAGTGATGTTCTAGACCAAGTTGTTAAAGGAAAAACTGGACCAGTTGTGGCATAAATATTCTTGCTTGAGCTGACCATCCTTTCAATAGTTTAACAATATTCAATAGTCTACCATTTAAAAAGGAAATCAAAATTATTATTATACACTGCCAGCACTAACAAGACACCCTGCTCCTCATGACTGCAACCACCACTGTGGGAAACTGTTTATTGCCTTCACTATCTGATAAGCATAGACAGAGAACTCCCCCAAACCCCCAAAGGCTGGGTGCCTTTGAAGCCCTAGCAAATCATGGAGCTAGGCTCCACCTCTGTTTGTCCAGACAGTGGTAGCTGAATCTACTCCCCCATTTATTATTATGTAAATCCTTTCTGATGGGCTAGTCTTCCTGTTAATGGGGGGTCACCTGCCTAAGGCTACTCCAGATCAATAAAAGATTGGAGCAGCCTGAGCATGGTTGGAAGTCCCCCTCCTTGAGTTGGACTTGCCCACCTGGACCTCCAATATTGCAAAATTATCTCGTGTCTTTTTCTCTCATTTGTTGCGAGGCTCCTCTTTCAGGCACCGAACCCTACTCCATGCAGGACCTGGAAGGAAACACTCGACATCTGGCACCCAACTTGTAATCTGGAAATGCAGGGCTCGCTGGAGCGAGAAAGGAAGTTTTCACCTAAAAGGTGTGGAAAACTCAGCAAAAAAAGGTGAGGGAAAATCTACCGCACGCAATGCCCAGGATCAACTAGAGAAACCCGGGTCTGTAAGTACACTGGGAACGTTATCTTAACCAGGCTAACAAATGGGGCAGGATTTGGCTTTAAGAAAGTAGATTTGGCTGTAAAAAGTTATATTTGGCTATTAAAAAACTAAGAAACTGTATTATGTGCTTTTGATTTGCATGTTTAAAGTGTTAAAATTTTAGAAGGTAATCTTTTACAGTTTTTGCATGTTATTATAGAACATAACCTTTGCTTTTCTTGAGGAAGGTACATTAGATCTTAAAAGGTTGCCAAAACAGTTAGTTAGAACTTGGAAAAAGGTTAGCATCAAGAAAAAACTCATCTCAAAAAAAAAACTTCTTCCATGGGGAACATAATATTGCATTTGCCAAACTATTAAAAGAGGCTGAGGAGGAGTCTCCTCAACTGGTTCCCTCAGCTCCTCCTAGTGAGGAGTGGGAAGACACGTTAGAGGAATGGCCTTAAGGTTCCTCTCCACTTCCCCATGCACGTCCTAATTCTGATATGCTTAATTCTCTGTCATTTGAATCACCTGTGCAAAAAGCCATCAGAGAAGGATTGAGGGAAATACCGGCGGAAGAAAGGCTTGCTTTCCCTATCATAGAGGTACCTGATCCACAGCTACGGAATCAGGTAATCAGACAGCATGTAAAAATTGACTTTAAAATGATAAAGGCCTTACGTGAAAGTGTAGTCCAAAATGGTCCAACAGCTCCTTTTACAGGAGAAATTATGCATAGTATTTCTGAAGCTTTCCTAATCCCTCATGATTGGTATTCTCTAGCACGTGCAACTCTGGATTGAGGAGATTATTTACTATGGAAAGGAGAATTCTTGGAGAGATGCCAGGAGCAAGCCCAAATATACCGCGGGCTGAATGCTCAAATAACTTATGAAATGCTAGCAGGATTGGGACAATACAACGATGTTAGAACCCAGTTAGATTATGTGCCACTGGCATATGAGCAAATTCGAGCTTGTGGAAGGAAAGCGTGGTGGACTTTACCAGCAAAAGGGGACTCTGAGGGAGCTTTTAGTAAATGTTTACAGGGGCCTTTAGAATCATTTTCTGATTTTTTGGCTCATCTCACTCGAGCAGTGGGATGACAGATTCAACATGAGGCAGCAGGAGACATTTTAATTCAACAATTAGCCTATGAAAATGCCAATGATGATTGTAAGAAATGCCTGATGCCTCTGAGAAAAGGCAGTGCCATTACAGAAATGATTTGAGCATGTCAGAATGTGGGGTCAGGCACTTGTCAAGTGAATTTACTCACTGCCACTGCTACTGTAAATAAAATGTGTCATAACTGTGGAAACATAGGACATTTTAGAAAAGAATGTAGACAACCAAGAAGGACACAAGGGGGCGCTCCAGGGAAAGGCGCTAACATCTGGCCTCCTCAGCTGATAAAACAGATCCAACCTCTCTTTGTCCTAGATGCCAGAAGGGCTACCATTGGGCAGGCCATTCTAAATCAAGATTCCACAAAAATGGGCAGCCATTAAATCAAGACACAGGGTATGGCCAACCGCAGGGAAACGGCCAACGGGGCAACCCCCAGCCCCGTCAATAAAAGGGGAGATCTTCCCTGCAAAGCCCACAGTGGAATCTCTGATTTGGGCCACTCCAGGAAGTGAAAGCCTAGATCTTAACAGTACTATAGCGGTCACTTTGACCCCTGATATGGCTCTGCAAGCTGCTCCTACAGGAGTCTGGGGACCTGTGCCATCAGGAACTTTAGGGTTAATTTTAGGGAGAAGTGGAAACACTCTGAAAGGATTAACTGTTTTGCCTGGAGTCATAGATTCAAATTATGAGGGAGAAATTAAAGGAATACTGGAATGCAATCATGTTATGCAAATTACTCCAGGACAAAGAATTGCTCAAATATTACTTCTACCTTATGCTCAACAAGGCAAGGCTGTAAATAGAAAAGAGGAATGTAAGGACTTGAAAGCTCAGACATCTATTGGATACAGGAAATTAGCAAAACTCATCCTATGATTAATTTGAAAATAGAAGTAAAAATGTTAAAAGGTCTAGTAGACACTGGGGCAGATGTCAGCATTATCAGCAAAAAATTCTGGCCTCCTAGTTGGTCCATGGTAGAAGTTATGGCCTCAATTAGAGGGGTGGGAGTTCCTGATAACACACAACATAGTGCTGCAGTCTTAAAATGGCAAGATGAGGAAGGACAGACAGGATGGTTTCAGCCCTACATTGTCTCTGGAATTACAGTCAATGTATGGGGCCCGGATGTCTTAGAAGGTTTACAAGCTTGTATTATTACTGGCAAAGGTCAGCAGCTTGTAACTCAGATGGGACATCAGAGTCATCAAGGTGTAAAAAAACCAGGAAGGCGAGGATATCAACCTTTTTAGGAGTGGTCACTGCTCAGTCTCCTCGCCCTCATGCTGATCCTATACAATGGAAAGATGATAAACCTGTATGGGTGGATCAGTGGCCATTAACCAAGGAGAAATTAGGTCATATTCATGGATTGATACAGGAACAAATAGAAGCTGGTCATATAGAGCCTTCCAATAGCCCTTGGAATACGCCTATATTTATTATACCTAAGAAGGTGGCAGGGAAATGGCGATTGATACATGATCTCAGAGCAATTAATGCTACTATGCATACCATGGGTGCTTTGCAACCTGGACTCCCAGCGCCTTCACAAATCCCTCTAAATGGGTCTCTCATAGTAGTAGATCTGAAGGATTGTTTTTTCACCATTCCTTTGGCACCTCAAGATAAAGAAAGATTTCCGTTTTCAGTGCCATCTATTAATAATATAGAACCCATGAGAAGATATCAGTGGAAAGTTTTGCCTCAAGGAATGGCCAATAGCCCTACCTTGTGCCAAAAATATGTGGCTCAAGCTGTTCAACCTTTAAGGGACAGATATTCCCGATGTTACATTATCCATTACATGGATGACTTGCTCTTAGCAAGTCCACGTGAAGAGCAGACTTTAGAAATATTTTTCCAATTAGAGAAGGAGCTCCCTAAATGGGGCTTAAATATTGCTCCAGAAAGGGTACAAAAACAAACACCTTTTAAATATCTAGGAACCATTATTGAAAACCAATGCATTAGGCCACAAAAGGTGGATCTAAGAAAAGATTGTCTTAAAATATTAAATGATTTTCAGAAATTATTAGGGGATATTAACTGGCTAAGACCCTACCTAAAAATCTCTACGGGAGAAATGACAAATTTATTTGATATACTTAGGGGTGACTCTGACCTTTCCTCACCCAGAACACTAACAGATGATGCCAGAAAGGAGTTGCTAAGAATTGAACAGGTGATATCCTCAGCTCAAGTAGCACGGGTACAGCCTGAATTGCTTTTATTGGGAAAGATTAACCATACTGCAAATAGTCCCACTGGAGTCATCTTCTAAAATAAAGACTCTCCCGCTATTATTGAATGGGTCCACCTAGGCCATCAGTCCTCTAAAACTGCTATTACTTATATAGGACTAATGGCTCAATTAATATATCAGCTTAGGAACCATTGCAAGCAGCTTAGAGGAGAAGAACCTAAATGCATCTATCTTCCCCTCACTGGAAAGCAATTAGAAATGTTGTTTCAAACTGATGTAAATTGGCAAATTGGGTTAAGTGGATATTCAGGGGAACTTAGTTGTCACCTATTAAAAGATAAACTTTTACAATTTTTAAATAAGACCTCCATCATTACGCCAAAAAATACTAGGCAGGAACCAATTCCTGGAGCTTTAACTGTTTTTATTGATGGGTCATCAAATGGGAAAGCTGCCTATCACGCTATAAATTCTGACGGAGTCATACTGACCAGTCATACTTCTGTGCAAAGAATTGAGTTAGAAGCTATTAAGGCTGCATTGCAAGATTTCCAACAGCCTGTTAACATAATTTCTGATTCCTCTTATGCTTCGGGCCTAGTAAGTAGAATTGAAACTGCCCGGCTGAAATGGCTTAGTGACCAAAGTTTATTCTTACTATTTAAGCAGGTTCAGCAGATTGTGCAGCAGAGAAAATACCCTTTTTATATCACTCACATCAGGGCTCACAGTGTATTACCTGGCCCATTAACTAAGGGAAATGCACATGCTGATCAATTGGTTGCTTTATTAAAAGAGGCTTCAGAGTCTCATCAGCTTTTACATCAGCCTGCTAAAATGTTGTCCAAACAATTCTCAATCTCTCCACAGAAAACAAAACAGATTATCAAGGAATGTCCCAGTTGCATGTTACATCTACCTCAAGGGCCTAACACAGGAGTCAACCCTAGAGGTTTGCTAAGGGACCATATCTGCCAAATGGATGTAACACATTATACTCCTTTTGGATGTCTTGTGGCATTACATGTCTCTGTAGATACTTTTTCAAAGTCCTGTGGGCCACTGTATCTACAGGAGGGACGGCAAAACAGGTTATTAATCATTGCTTAGCTGCTTTTGCCATCATGGGAATTCCAAAGATTATTAAAACTGACAATGGACCTGCTTATACAAGCTGTCAATTCCAGGAATTTTGTAAACAGTGGAAAATTCAGCACATTACAGGAATACCATATAATTCCCAGGGACCGGCCATTATTGAATGTGAACACCAAAGACTGAAATCTCAATTAGAAAAACAAAACGGGGGGATGATGGAGAAATCACCTGTGGGTAGGCTGCATCAAGCCTTAATTACTCTAAATTTTTTCACTTGTGATGCTTATGGAAAGACACCTATGGGGCTACATTTGTGTCAGAATAAAACAAAAGAAAATGGTCTAGTTAAATGGAAGGATCCCGAATCTGGTTTATGGAAGGGACCTGACCCATTATTAAGCTTTGGCAGAGGGTATGCTTGTATCTTCCCAGAGAGTTTTTCCAAACCCGTATGGATTCCTGCTAGAAATATTAAACTGCATCAGGAATCTAGCCAGACTGAAGATCTTGTGCCTGGAGCCATAACATGTAGCTGTAAACAATCAACTACCTCAGCCACAGAGAGCAGCGACTCCAAGCAGTCCACTGAAGATGAGGAACAGGAGGAAGATAAACCAGACAACCAATAGCCCAGAGGCCACCTGGAGCACAGTAAAGTGAAGTATGGTAATAATTAATTCAGGTAAAAACTATAATTTTCATATGTCTTAGAAGGCACATTTTTCCTTTACCTGGAAAGGACAACACATCTATCCCAAGTTCAGAGGGCTCCAGTTAGCATTTCAACTCAGTGTTCTGGAGACCCAAAACTGCCTAAGTGCCGAAGTTTAACCCAGGTCACTCAAGGGTTCTAGACCCAAAACTGTAATTTAGATAACATGCCTAAGTTTTACCTAGGTTACCTAAGGACTCTAGATAATGTGTTTACCCAAAAATGTAATGTGGATAGCATGCTGTCTCTGCTTCTGTAAATTGCTTTTTTTTCCTGAAAACTAGGTTCCTCATTCCAAACTTTGAGACAGCCAGTTTAAAATTAAGTTGTCAAGACCTAGAGCAAAGAATATTCTTACATGGTATTATTCTACAAGTCTCATTAATAATTTTTGATGCTTTAAAACAGTATATTGTGCATTTATCCCAAACAAATATACAAATGAATTTGAATGGTTTACATGAAGGGATTTGTTCCTTTCCACTGTGTGGAGGGCCTCCTGGGGCAGGCACTTAAGCATTCTGTATTGACCTATCTTGACTTTTTTCTGCCAAGAGGAATCCAATTGCCTACAAGTGTTATCTGAGCTCTCTGTTCAAGCTGGGATCATGAAAAGCTGGTACCATGGATCTGTCTCTGGCCCAATGGCGTAAGCTGGGCCCTCTCTGGAGAAGAAACCAGGGTTCCTTATGATCAATGCCGGGGCCCCACCAGCAGGCGAGTGGATCCAAAGGCCGTTGCTGGACATGGAGGCCAGACGGACATAGGTTAACAAGGAGACAGAGCTGAACCTCACATCACCCTACTTGGCCCAGTTATAGTTGTTAGTCAACGACGGGTAAGACCCCACAGGGTGGGGCAACCTAAGACAGGCACAGCCAAGGGCCAGTAGGAGAAAACTTGGGGTGCAACAAAGGTGGGGCACAGACCCCCCGCCAATGGTGCACGGGCTTGAACACTCGCCCCTTCTGAGGAAGGTCTCCTGTCCCCATGGCTGCTTCTTGCTTCCCATGTCCAGCCCATATCAGGAACCAAATAACAGAAGAGATTTGGTCCAGCTGAAATCAGAATCCAGATAAACGGAGGCTTGGCTAACAGACCCTATGTCTAAATCTAGCCTAACAACAGAAATGCTCAGAGCCTTCACAAGGATGTAAAGTGATCCTTTTCATTAATATTTACAGTGTAAATTAAGATTATTGTTAAAATATTAAATTTGACAGCAAAATAGTTTTCAAATTAATTAAATTCAAGTTTTCAAATTAATTAAATTTGGCTAATTTGAAATGAGTAATTATTCAAAAAGTATTAAGGAAAACTTTCATTTCTTGGTAAACATGCTATGAACCTAAAGCATGCTCAGGTTCAATTTTTTGCGTGCAAAAATTAATATTTAAAGCTATCTAGACTGCATTATAAAATTTCCAAGAAGTCTCCTAATTAAATAAAAAAAAAGGGTGGGGATAGTGGAAAAATATAGAGGAAAAATACCATGTCAGGAAATAGATCCTGTAACTAAATGACATTTAGAGAAAATTTTTTTTCGTTTATAATGCTAATAGTGAGACACCCAGAAAAAACACATATTATGCCAGGGTAAGCCAGGGAAAGATCATGTTAAAGAAAAGACCCCAAGTAAGGTTTTGTTTTTTTTTTCCTTTAACCTTTGGTCGAGAATATGTGTATATGCTTTCAGAGAACAGCTACAAGACCATGTGGATTCCTGTAACAACGGATCACAAAAAGCCAGCCACAAAGCCAGAAGAGACAGTTTAGAGATGGAGATGGTGGAAGAAGCCTTGCCATGCTAGCATTCAGCAGCTGTGCGGCGCTGCAGGTTGCCCAAGACCAGACCAGAAAGGACCAGACCTGCATTTTCCACCATCCAGAACCAACATTTCATTGCTGGCATGTACATATGAACTTTTGGATATTGAAACATGGACTCAGAACTTTTGGACATAGAAATTGGGACTTGATTATTTTTTTAAAGAAAAAATAAGCGGGAGATGTGAGAAACTGTTTATTGCCTTAACTACCTGATAAGCATAGACAGAGAACTCCCCGAAACCCCCCGAAGGCTGGGTGCCTTTGAAGCCCTAGCAAAGCTCAGAGCTAGGCGCCCCCTCTGTTTTTCCAGACAGTGATAGCTGAAACTACTCCCCCATTTATTATTATGTAAATCCTTGCTGATGGGCTAGTCTTCCTGTTAATGGGGAGTCACCTGCCTAAAGGCTACTCCAGATCAATAAAAGATTGGAGCAGCCTGAGCATGGGTGGAAGTCCCTCTCCTTGAGTTGGACTTGCTCACCTGCACCTCCAATATTGCAAAGTTATCTCGTGTCTTTTTCTCTCATTTGTTGTGTGGCTCCTCTATCAGATACCGAACCCTACTCCACGCTGGACATGGAAAGAAACAATGGACACACCATCATCAATCCCACCCCCCCCTATCCAAACCTAAATTAAACATCAGCTTCTTTCTTCCTTGCAAGTATGAGAAAGTGTTGAGGAAAAAATCCTCATTCAGTATTCTCTTTGTCCTTATGCTAAGTGTATGGCTCAGTATGGAATGGCTTGTCTGGTGCACCAATTAAAGAATTCTACATTTCTTCCTTCTCACATGCTTTCCCCCTCCTTGTACCCCTCCCCATCATCTGAAAACGCGCAAAAATACAAACACATTTCCTTTATACCCTTGCTGGTATTTATTCAAGGAGACCATTAATGTTTTCATCTTCTCATAATGCCAATTTCTGAAGCATTTTTGATAGAGGGATACACATTGTTAAGTGTGTTCCTCTGGGAGACCCTGGTTATCACCTCTGGTAGATGAACACTCCAGCATTTCTTCTTCTGCATTTGTTGGCTTGCTTACTGGAGGTTTTCCCCTTCCTGTAGAAAAATACAATTATCTGATTTTTTCTGTCTTTCTCCCTCTTGTCTTCATTCAGCTTAAAGACCAAATTTACCATCGCCAAAATCTTGGTTATGTGAAAGGACAGAACAGGACTGATAGCTGTGTCCCTATCCTCTCTTCCAAGAAAAAGCCACAGCATGTATCAGTTACTCAGCCTGCCCTTATCTCAGCCAATGGGAATGTGAGGGAAACTAGCCCAAGGCCAAGAATATGCTAGCTACCCGCCTGTCTTTGTGTAAGGAGTACCCTAGCTGTACCCTGCCCTTGCGTCACTAGCCCCCTGCCATCACTCAACAAACTGGAATCAGCCAAATCAGTGGTCAGAGTTGCCCCCACCCCCCAACAAAAAGCCCTATAAATTCTTTGTTCCCTTGGGACTCGGGGCTTTCTCTTACATCCAGTAAAGGAGGCAGTGGGGGGGACCATCTCCCGGACTTGAAAAAAATACTTTATGCTTTTGCATCAGACTCGGCTCCCTAGTAGTCTGTCTTTGGGGATCTTGAAATCTGGGCCCAATATTTGGGGCCTCGTCCGGGACCCCGGAGACTCACGAGGGACCCCGAATAGGAGGGTCTGACTAACCGCGGTGTCTGTGTGTTGTCTGTTGTGTTCTGTATGTTCTGCCATGTGTGAGCTCAATTATGAAATCTTTAATGCCCGTAATGACCTAGGTGGATACACTGGGGGCCCACGCATGGGAGGAGTTGGGGGACGCCCCGATCCTCCATCTGGAGGGGCCAAGAAAACCCTCAAACTGAGACGAGTAGTGCATGGCCATCGTCTTATCTAACCTGTAGTTTTCCTTCCGCGGAGTCGGAAGGTTGTTTTGGTTTTGCTTCCATAGAGTTGGAAGACTGTATTTGTCTGTTTGTATTTTTTTTTTCTGTTTTCTGTGGACTTACTGGATGGACGTGATGGGACAGACTCAAACAACTCCTTTAAGCATTATGGTCGTTTTAAAGTCAAGGGCTGGGCCAAACCTGCTTGCCAGCCTCAGGTGTGGTTTTCCAGAACTGCTGGGAACTTGGGACCTTGAAGCTTACAGAATTCAAATGATAAAAAACTTATGTCTTGCATTTTTGATGTTTATTCTTAAAAATGTTACTGATTGAGAAATGCTGAATATTTGCTAAAAGTTTCAGTTTCAGATTGAACTGGGAAAAATTGTGTGTTGTGGGAGCTAAATGCCTTTGCTGAATGAATGTTTGGTGAAAGTATGTGAGTGTGGACGGAGGGTGCCTGCCTTCTCCTCTCCTTTCTGTGGCTCCACGACTTTGGTCAGGCGGGAAACTGAGTAAGGACCTGTGAAAACAGGTCACTCCCTCCATTGTCCGTCTCTTGTCACCAATCATCATGAGGTCGGGAAAAAGTAAAAATGTTAAAAATACTTTTGAAGGGGTGCAATAGAGATTGTGGGGTTGGAATGAATGCTGAAACATTGAGAAAGCATGAGTGAATAGCTGTTTGTTTGTGTAGGGCTTGCCAATTTGCTACAGAGAGGGGGGACTGGAAGCAGTCTTAACTCCTCCGGTAGGTTCTCACCAGAACATTGGTCGAGAATTCTGTTCTGGGACATGGGTGCCAGGAGTGTCCCCACGCTAATCTGGGGAGTTGGGCATTGTTTTGTTTTCTGTTCAGCTCCAGTCTGGTCTAGTCTACCGAGAGAGTGTGAATTCGAGTGTTTGTCTATTTTGACTGTTCATTACTAGTCTGTGTGAAGTGGAAGTTACTTTGATTTATTTTGCATTTCTGTTAATTCATCTGGCTGAACATTTGGACTGGACCCGGGATGGGCTGCAAGAATCTCTAGCAGTTCTCAGAGTCTTTTGCTCGCCATTACAGAAGGAATCAGCCCACTTAGTTAATATAAATTTCTGTCTATAAGTTGCTCTTACCTGGGTTGAAAATCGCTGTAATTCCAAGATTGCTTAGTTCTGAGATTGCTTATAAAAGAGCAAGAGAGAAGTCTTTTCAAGTGAACTGTTTGCTTAGCAAATTAGCAAAGTAGCAAATTTCAAAGAACTTGTTATTCATGGTTTTCTTATCTCTTTGGTGGACAGCTCCGCAGGATGGCACGAATTACTGCCTGTGACTGTATTTTGTTTAACTTGCTGTTTTCAATTGTTTATTAGAACCCACATAGAGAAAATAACCTGGTCTTTCCCTTCCTCCCTCATCCGGATTCTGAAAGCATCTGTAACTGGAATTCAGATGGTCTCCTGGTTTTCTGTATGCAAGAAACCTCCCTATGCACCCATTATATTTCCAGGCCGACTCTGTGAGGAAAAGCAATGGGCCTGGGCTGAGACAAGGGGGGCCGGGTTTTGGTAGTTATGCTGCTGGCTGCAAACCTTACAGGTCTTATCAATGAGCTTCAAGGTTACAAAAAAATAATTGTAAGCAAAGTCTTTCCTTGCCTTGGTTTATTCTTTTAACCCCTCCAATGCTGAATCAGACTGATACCTGTTCTTAGTTTTATCACAAAAGGTCTAGATATATCTTAAGAGTAAAAGTACATTTAAAATATGTTCATAAATATTAATCTAAAATTGCTGAATGTTCAATTTGGAAATCATTAAAGGATCAAGGTTTCTAAGAATAAAAACAAACAAACAAACAAAAAAAACACAACAACTAAACTCCCGCTAGAAAAGCAGAGGAGGCACAAAGCTAGAATCCGCAGCCCCCCTGGTAATTTAGAACTGTTTGCCAGGCAGACTCAGCCCCTGAGAGCCAGGTCAAAGAACAGGGGGTTGAATGCCTGAGCTGACCACCAGGCCCAGAAGCCCCTGGGGGAAAAGAAGCCGCCTGCTCCTGGATCAACGCTAGCCTACTTGAGCTGCAGCAGCTGCTGTTGGGCACCTAATTGCAGGCTAAGCTGGAGAAAGCAGAGGTGCTGGAGCGACCAGTGAGGTGTGTGCTGTGGGGCAGAGATTGTGGGTGCGAGCAGCTGCAGGCAGAAGCCAGCGAATGCTTCGCTGCCAGCTACATCCAGTGAACCCACTGCTTGAGTCCATACCACTGCAAAAGGGCAGCGGCTTCCAGAATTTGCTGGGGGTCGCTCTGGCTGGGCCCCTGGGAGACCCTAGGTGGAGCAGCTGGCTCACAGGAAGGGCTAATATCCCCTTCTAGTGCACTCCCTTGAAAGAGGCCTGGTTGCTGCTCTGCCAGGAAGGAAAGTGGTAAAAAGGCAAAAAGCAGGGCCCTAAGAGTTAACAAAAAGGCACTCTCCCTGGACCTGGAAGGCATCAGGACTTTGAAATTCTCCAAGAGAGGAGGAGTCTGACTCAGGGACTGGCTGAAACCTCCTTGGGTTAGAAAAACCGGAGACTGCATAGTGAACTTATAGACTCCAGTTTGCTGGGCAGAGGTCCAAGCCCAGTTATATAGGGGTTAAACTACCTGTGTACAGCAAAACAACTTTCTCCTGTGCCAGAATACATTTTAAGAAAATTTAATGCACGATAGACCAGTAAGCTGAGACAGTAAAATAGGGAAACTGAGCAGAAATCCTGTCTTCCCTAAACCAATGACACTTGGGAGTAAATGCTTTGCATTTGCTTCCCTAAACAAAGGTTAAATCCTTTATGTCAATCTGATTAGTGTCATTTGTTATCCACACCCAGGGACAAATAAAGTTAGAAAATAAGCCTTATTTTGATGAGTTCTTTTATTCAGGAGGAGGCAACCTGGTCCCTCCCTGCAACATGAAAGATAAAATGTATGTTAAGGAATTTTAAAATTGCTCAAACCTCGCTGCCTGGGGTCCAGTTCTGCATGTGTAAGAAGGGACAGAGGAAAGTTTAGTACCAGGCCAGAAGAAGCTGGCAAGGCCATCCAAACCACCCAACCACTATTAGCCAGAGCCGACTGAGGAAAACCTCCTTGGACCGGCAACAGCTGACTGTTCCTAGGACAGACTGGGCTTTTTCCAACTGGGCCCCCATTAGCCGATGGTCAAAATGAAGATTGGGGGCCAGCCTGTGAACTTTAAGATTGATACAGGGGCAGAGCACTCGGTAGTTACTCAGAAGGTAGCTCCCCTCTCAGGACAGGAAGTAACCATTATTGGGGCTACCCGTATGGTATCACAGCTGCAGACTGTTCTGCCATCCCCGCCGATGTCAGTTAGGCGGCCATCAGGTGGTTCATGAATTTCTCTATTTACCAGTTGACCTGGTCCCTCTAATGGACAGAGACCTTTTAGGCAAAATGGAAGCAGAAAGCACTTTTGCCCCAGATGGCTCAGCACAGCCTTGCCTAGGTGAAGAGAACTTTCCAATGATCCAGTCCTTAGCAGTGCTGAGAGAGAAAGGATGGAGACTATACACCCCCCAGCCAAAGGCCCCCATATCTGTGCTTGTCAGGCCCCCATCAGGGAACTTGGGCAGTGTTCCTATTATCTGCCAAAATTCCCAAGACTGTAAAAATAATTGTTCACTGAAAAGGTGTAAATGTGGATGTTTATTTGATGTTTATATGTCTACTTAGGTATAAATATTTGTACATAAATAGAACCCCCGTTAATTATCTGGTGTATTCTCGAGCAGCCTATTCAGTCTTGACAGAGCCAATGGGACCAGTAACATCTAAGAAAACACCAGTTCTAAGAGCCACAGGACAAACTGCCTTTTTCCTTGTACATCAAAGAGGACTGTGGACCTCAGAAAGAACATGGTAACTCATTCGTTTCTAGTTATGCCAGAATGCCTGTACCCCTTACTTGGACGTGAACTCTTACAGAAATTACAAGCCACCAATAAGCTTGTTCGAGATGAAGTGGCAGTACCACCTCAGACTCTGTACATCCTTTCCAGCCTGGGGACTCGGTGTGGGTAAAGAAGTTCAGTACCCCAGGACTCACCCCAACTTGAAAAGGACTATACCTGCAGAAAATTGTATAATAGGCTCAGATGATGCCTGCATCTTCATAAACATGGCTTCAGAAAGACAAGGACAATTTTACCTTATATAGAAATGTCAAAGAGTGTACTTTATTCACCTCCCTAAAATGTTTGTATAGCGCTGCCATATCTCATGTTTAGTAGTGTAGCATTTAGCTGCTTGAAGCAGCCATGTGTCCAATATTATGTTTCATTTTATTAATACGTTGTATTAATCTTCAATTCTCTTACAGGTATAAATGTAGCTCTACCTGTGGGCCAGTGATGGTCTATAATCCTTGGTAGTCTTTGGAAATAACTGGAAAGTGTCCAGTGTCCCACACTGAGGGACATTGTTATAGCTATGTGTTAGATGACCTGGAAGGGGAATATATGGGATGAACCCCAAAAGTAAAGGGTGTCTGGCTGCCAAGAGGGCAGATGCCCAACTGGACAAAGAAGAATACCCATCAGGTTTTGGTCTCTATTGAGAAACAGCTAACAGTTGGCAGCCTGTGTACTGTCTTGCAGGCCTGCATGACCATGCCCATGTCAGGGGTGGTACAAACCTCGGCAGTAGAGAGCTGGGAAAGTCCTATTTAGAAGGGAAGGTCTGAGGCATAGTTATGCATTCTTAAAGGACTGACAAGAAAAATCAGAAGATCTTAGAGCAGATCAGTATGTTTATCTCATTATATGATTCCTCTGAAATCTGTCAATGCTTAATAAGTCAGGGCAATACATTTCTTGGCATGAAATCATTAAGACCGGTTTTCAGTAGTGATTTTGTTAACCAGAAACTTTAGAGTATCATGTTTTAAAGAAAACTGTCTGAGCTCTGAAGATTTGAAGCCAATAAGAGTGCCACTTAGAAAGCGTAGTATCCTGCTTGGGAGCCCTGAAGGTGGCTGGCGCTGGAGCTTCAGGCCCATGCCCTACCATCACTGGCGGTTGGAAAGAGTAGAAGTGGAGCAATAAGGACACCTCTGCATCCCTGGGGAACCCCCACACACTCTGGACCACAACAAGTAGTAGGGCTACTGAGATGGGCCTTAAAGCCTAGAGCATGGGCTCAGGTGGAGTTGCTACAGGTGAGGGATTCACCTAATGCAGCAGATACTGCAGGCAGGCCTGATGGCAGCTGGTTGGCTTGGTTTCCTGGCCCAATGGTGCACATTAAGATTCAATCAAGAAATTGCAGCAAAGGTAGTCAGTTACCATTCTTGTTGTGTTTATGCAAACATCAGGCCAAATTGAATACTGTAGATAAATTAATCTTGATTTGGCATTTTGATAGCCATAGAGGAATTTTTAAGAAGAAAAACTCACTTTTGATGGAGGTTATAAAAAACTGAAATGTTTTCTTTCCCTTCCACCAGATCATTTTTTTATAGTTAGTCTCTGCCGTGTCACAGGCCCAGATCATTCTGTGCCCAGGACAGCAGGGAGCCTGACGGGTATTTGACCTCTGACTAGACACACCCACTGCAGATCACCCTCAAAAAGACAGCGGAGGTCGGCAGACCCCATGTAATACAACCTCGGCTGTTGACTTAGGGCCCTTGCATTATTAACAGACTACACTTGATCTTAGCCAAAAGGCCGAGAAGCGATGCATTATTAACAGACTAGTCCAATTTGTCAAGAAGTGTATAAAAGTATTTCAGTTGATAGTTCAGTCCGTCTCATGATTTACCCGGAAGTTCTAAGACAAGGGGGGAATGTAAGGACAGAACAGGACTGGTAGCTGTGCCCTTATCCCCTCTTCCCAGAAAAAGCCGCAGAATGTATCAGTTACTCAGCCTGCCCTTATCTCTGCCAATGGGAAAGTGGGGGATACTAGCCCAAGGCCAAGAGTATGCTCGCCACTCCCCTCTCTTTGTGTAAGCAGACCCTACCTGCACCCTACACTATCATCTCTAGCCCCCTACCCTCAATCAACCAACTGGAATTGGCCAAATTAGTGGTCAGTGTGTGCCCCCACCCCCCAACACCAAGCCCTATAAATTCTTTATTCCCTTGGGACTCGGGGCTCTCTCTTGCATCTAGTAATGGAGGCAGGAGGGGAAACACGTCCCAGCCTTGAATAAAAGTCTCTATGCTTTTGCATCGGACTCGGCTCCCATGTGGTGTGTCTTGGGGGAATCTTGAAATCTGGGCATAGCATATTTAGTTTGGAAACAAGTTAAACACAGAAAGACATTGGTTTAGAGCAAGAAATTGGAAAATGATTTGGAAAAGGGCTTGTAATTGAATGACAATGGCTTGAATAAGGAAGGGTCTGTTGCCAAAAAGCACAAGGGAGACACTTGGGTAATGAATTACTGTGGAAGGGGCAGCATATGAATAAGGTATTCTGACCTTAACCACTTCTTCATCATCTAGTTGAGAAACTGACTTCCAATGCACTTTAGGACTTGCAGTTTCTTCACTGATCCTTGTGTGTGGAGTGTTATTCCTTATCTCTACTAGTCTACAATACCTTCTTAGTAAGTTTCGCTATCTTGAGGCAAGAGACACTACTGAAAGGGTCCTAGCCTCTATATATACACTCTAGGTCTATGAGGAGCCACTCACTACTGCTCTGGTTGCCCAAATTAAGTGGTTCACATCACAAAGCCTAAGCTGGACCATCCAGGAGGGTCGGGGTTGGAAAAGGATGCAGAAGTCTCAGATGCTCTGGTTATACATACGAGACCTTCGTCTTACCACTTAAAATTTTTCCCAAACTGATCTCCCTCTCTCTCGCTCTCTCTCTCATTTCCTGTTGTTCAAATATAGTCTAGCATATGGCAGGGAGGTGGTGTTTCCTCTCAGACAATTGCCATACTCCACCGTCATTTCAGTGGTCCATTCCACTATGTTCAGATATTAAATTTCCCTAGAATTTTGAGTGTTGTTTTAATGGATGATTTATTTTAGAATTGTTCCAGATTTACAGAAAAATTGTGAAGATAATATCCGTGTACACCATACCCAATTTCCCTTATTACTAATATCTTCCTAGGGTATGGGGCAAATGTAACATGAAGTGAATCAACAGTGAAACACTTAGAGTGAAACCTCACTTCTCTAATATCTCCAATATCCAGCATTGCTGTTCTAGATCAAGATGTTAGAGGAAAACCTGTACCAGTTGAGGCATAAACCTTCACATCTTGAGCTGCCAATCCCGTCAATAGTTTAACAATATTCAATAGTCTACCATGTAAAAAGGAAATCAAATCCATTATTATACACAGGCAGCACTAAAAGAACACCGTATTCCTTATGACTTGGACCACCACCATCCATCCCTCCCCCACCCACCAATCCAAATCTAAATTGAACATCAGCTTCTTTTCTGCCTTACCTCCTGGAGGTTGTTGTCTTGCTTACTGGAGGTTTAACCCTTCCTGTAGTAAAATACAATTATCGCATTCTTTCTGTCTTTCTCCCTCTTGTCTTCATTCAGCTTAAAGTCCAAAGTTACCATCAGTACTATCTTGGTTATTTAGTTTGGAAACAAGTTAAACACAGAAAGACATTGGTTTTAGGGAAGAAGTTGGAAAATGATTAGGAAATGTGCTTGTAATTGAATGACAATGGATTGAATGAGGAAGTGTCTGTGGCATAAAAGCACAAGGCCAGAATCTTGGGTGAGGAATTACTGGGGAAGCAGCAGCATTTGAATAAGGTATTCTGAACTTATTCACTTCTTCATCATCCAGTTGAGAAACAGACTTCTAATTAACTTTTGGACTTGCAGTTTCTTCATCCATCCTTGTGTTTGGAGTCTTGTTCCTTATCTCTACTAGTCTACAATATCATCTTATTAAGTTTAGGAATCTTGAGGCTACAGAAACTACTCAAATGGTCCTGGCCTCTGTATATACTCTTTAGGTTAATGAGGAGCCACTCACCTCAGCTCTTGTTGCCCAAAATCAGTGTTTGCCGTGGTGTGGCTTGACATCACAAAGCCTCAGCTTGACCATCCAGGAAGGGCAGTCATGGCAGAGGATGCAGAAATCTCAGACACTCTGGTTATAGAACAGAGACCTTCCTCTTAACTCCTAAGATTTTTCCCAAACTGACCTCTCTCTCTCTCTCATTTCTTCTAATTCCATTATAGTCCATCATATGGCAGGGAGGTGGTGTTTCCTCTTAGACAATTGCCATAATCCCCCGACATTTAAGTGGTCCATTCCACTATGTTCAGATATGAATATTTCCTAGGATTTTGAGTGTTTTTTTAATGGATGTTTCATTTTAGAATAGTTCCAGATTTACAGAAAAATTGTGAAGATAATAACCATGTACACCATACCCAATTTCCCTTATTACTATTATCTTATTTAAGTATGGGGCAAATGTAACATGAAGTGAATCATCAGTGAAACAGAGTGAAACCTCTCTTCTCTAGTATCTCCAATATCCAGCAATGCTCTTCTAGACCAAGTTGTTAAAGGAAAAACTGGACCAGTTGCGGCATAAAACTTCAGATATTGAGCTGACCATACTTTAAACAGTTTAACAATATTCAATAGATAACCATGTAAAAAGAAAATCAAATTCATTTTTATACACTGCAAGCAGTAAAACAATACCCTGTTCCTTATGACTGCGACCACCACCATTCATCCCACCCCCTCCCCAATACAAACATAAATTCACTTTTGGACTTGCAGTTTCTTCATCCACCCTTGTTTTTGGAGTCTTGTCCCTTATCTCTACTAGTCTAAAATATCATCTTATTAAGTTTCACTATCTTGAGGCAACAGACACTAATGAAATGGTGCTGGCCTCTATATATACTCTTTAGGTTAATGAGGAGCCACTCACCTCAGCTCTTGTTCGCCAAAATCAGTGGTTGCCTTGGTGTAGCTTGACATCACAAAGCCTCAGCTTGACCATCCAGGAAAGGCGGGGGTGGCAGAGGTTGCAGAATTCTCAGACACTCTGGTTATAGAACAGAGACCTTCCTCTTAACTCCTATAATTTTTCCCAAACTGATCTCTCTCTCTCTCTCTCTCTCATTTATTCTAATTCCATTATAGTCCATCATATGGCAGGGAGGTGGTGTTTCCTCTTTGACAATTGCCATACACCCCCGTCTTTTCAGTGGTCCATTCTACTATGTTCAGATATGAATATTTCCTAGGATTTTGAGTGTTGTTTTAATGGATGTTTTATTTTAGAATAGATCCAGATTTACAGAAAAATTGTGCAGTTAATAACTCTGTACACCATACCCAATTTCACTTATTACTATTATCTTACATATACATGGGCAAATATAACATGAAATGAATCATCAGTTAAACAGTTAGATTGAAAAGTCACTTCTCAAGTATCTCTAATATACAAATGCTGTTATAGAGCAAGTTGTTCAAGGAAAAACTGGACCAATTGTGGCATAAAACTTCAGATCTTGAGCTGACCATCCTTTCAATAGTTTAACAATATTCAATATTCTACCATGTAAAAAGGAAATCAAATCATTTTTATACACTGTGAACACTAACACCACACCCTGACCCTCAGGACTGCGACCACCACCATCCATCCCACCTCCTCTCCCCCCCAAAAAAAACAAAAACAAACATAAACTCACTTTTGGACTTGCAGTTTCTTCATCCATCCTTGTGTTTGGAGTCTTATTCCTTATCTCTACTAGTCTACACTATCGTCTTATTAAGTTTCTCTATTTTGAGGCAACAGACTCTACTCAAAGGGTCCTGGCCTCTATATATACCCTTTAGGTTAATGAGGAGCCACTCACTTGAGCCCTGGTTGCCCAAAATCAGTGGTTGCCATGGTGTGGCTTGACATCACAAAGCCTCAGCTTGACCATCCAGGAGGGCCGGGGGTGGCAGAGGATGCAGAAATCTTGGACACACTGGTATTGAACAGAAACATTCCTCTTAACTCCTAAAATTTTTCCCGAACTGTCCTCTCTCTCTCCCTCATTTCATCTAGTTCCATTATAGTCCAGCATAGGGCAGGAGGTGGTGTTTCCTCTAAGAGAATTCCCATACTCCCCCGTCATTTCAGTGGTCCATTCCACTATATTCAGTTGCTACCATTTCCTCGGATTTTGAGTGTTGTTTTAATGGATGTTTTATTTTAGAATAGTTCCAGATTTACAGAAAAATTGTAAAGAAAATAACCATGTATACCATACCCAATTTCCCTTATTACTAATATCTTACTTATGTATGGGGCAAATGTAACATGAAGTGAATCATCAGTGAAACAGTTAGAGTGAAACCTCACTTCTCTAGTATCTCCAATATCCAGCAATGCTCTTCTAAACCAAGTTGTTATAGGAAAAACTGGACCACTTGCGGCATAAACCTCAGATATTTAGCTGAAAATACTTTCAATAGTTTAACAACATTCCATAGTCTACCATGTAAAAAGGAAACCAAATTCTTTATTATTCACTGCCAGAAATAACACAACACCCTGTTCCTCAGGACTTCGACCACCACCATCCATCCCACCCCCCGTGTTATGGGTTGGCTCAGTGAGATAGACCACCGACACAGAATTTATATTTAGGAACCTTTATTAAGCTGGCCAGCCATTAGCTGTTCCAGCACCCCGCGGAAGCAAAGGCGGAACTGTAGCAATGACTCCATGCATTACAGCCTATTTATTTGCAAAAAATACAAAGTTACAAAACCTTGTTTACGCAATTTGTTCTTGACTCAGTATAGCATGATCACCTTCCTATCTATGTTTTCCAGGAACAGAGAGCACAGTATATTGAGGAGGGACCATGAGACCATATCTCAAGGCCTGACCTGATGTCAGTACATTCCTGTCTGTCTGTTCCAAGAACAGAAGGTACATCGCCCCCAGATTTGTAGCCCAGTACATTCCCTACTGGTCTTAATTGGGAATCAAATCTTTGATTCAGCGTCCTCATCTAAGATTCTGGAGTATTGGGTGTATAAAACCATTAACTTTACAGCCTGTATCCAAAAGCTGTTGTAGTTTCCCAAGATCTGGCGAGGTCGTGGCTGCAGGTGGAGTAGGGCTGGGGCCCCCAGAATTTTCTGACCCTGGGGAAACAGGAGGTTTAGCCTGGGCTGGGAGCTGTGCCTGGCTTGGCCTCTCTGGCTTGTCTAGGGGACGCAAGGGGCCAATTGGGTTGGACCACCGAGGAACAGTTCGGCTTTGAGTGGTGAAAAGATCGCCAGGGTCTCGGCCGCTTACATAGAGTCTAAGTCCCCACCTCTTTCCCCCTTCTCTTTGTTCAGTCCGCCAGGCAAGAGGCATGAGGAGGACAGGGTTGCAATTTCCGATGGTGCAAATCTTCTTCGGGGCCCCTGGTCGAACCTCTCTGTTCAGAGGGAGGAGCTTGTCAGTGGGAAGTTTTTTCCATGGGGCTAGGGTGTCACAACCCCAAGAGGCACAATAGAAGTCACCCTCTCCTCCAAAGTTCCTACCCCCTTCCCGGGGGCACACATAATGTCGAGTGTGCCACAATTCTTGCACTAGGGTTAGGTCTCCGCACCCATAACCCCTGACTTTGGTGACCCAGGGATGGTCCTCCGAGCCATACCCAGTGGATGCAGTTTTGCTAGGGGAATTTCGCCAGTTTTCTCCAAACAGTTTACAGAGATCTGTCGGGATGACAGGCGCCCCTGTTCCAGCAACAGAGCCTATAACAGTCCCATCAATAGAACCAGTGACCTCCTAAGAGTAATTTCTGGCCGAATGGGGATTTCCCAGTCCTGGCTGCAGGCAGATGAGGAGAGTTAGGAAGAACACCGAGTGAGTCTGACCTTCAGTGGGTCTCCGGTCTTCTGGACCCGCCACCCCTCAACGCTGCCTTCGTTTTTGTAACCTGTGTACGATGGATCCAGTGCCTCTTTCCTGCGACTTTGATGGCGGTTGGAGTGCTCAGCACCACCTGGTAAGGTCCATCCCATCTAGGTTCCAGGCTGCTAGGGTCATGGCGCTGCACCCAGACGAGATCTCCCGGAGAGAGGCAGGCTGTGTTGGACTGGATCCCAGCATGAAGTCCTCCGGTAAGGTTCTCACCACTCGTCGTGACGATGAGGTGCTGCTCTGCAAAGCCTGTAAGGACTGTGCTGTCTCTGCCTTGGTTGGGTATGCCTCAGGACAGCCAGAGAAGGTATCAATGAAAACCAGCAAGTATTTATACCCTCCTTGTCCTCCTGGTATCTGGGTGAGGTCCACTTCGCAGTGTCCTCCAGTGTTCTGTCCTCGGAATCGCTGCCAGGGCGCAGCCACAACAGGGGGCCTTGGTTTACCCGGGCACACACTGGGCACCTCCTAGCCACATCTTGGGATATTTTTCTGGAGCCCTGGGATGTAAAATTCTCTTCCCAGTAGTTCTGATAGCTTCGTTCCCCCCAGGTGGGTGCTCTGGTGGGTCTGGAAAGCGATGGTCCGCCCCAGGGCTTCTGGCACTATAGGCCTACCATCCAACAGGATTAGCCATCCAGCCTCTCCTTGCTGGGCCCCTAGTTTCACAGCTAGCCTCTGCAACCCCATCACATAAGTAGGCTTCTCTGGGAGCCTTCGTGCTGGCAGGGCTATGAGAACTTCTCGGGGCCCTACTGGTCTTTAAGCCTAGTCCTTGGCGGTTTGGTCTGCAAGTTGATTTCCCGGTGCTTCGGGACTATCACCCTTCTGGTGCCCGCGGCAATGAATTACTGACACTTCTTTTGGCCCCCATATGGCTGCCAGGAGGTTAAGTATCTCAGAAGCATTTTTAATGTCCTTTTCTCCTGAGGTCAGGAGGCCTCTTTCCTGATATAGGGCCCCATGCACGTGTACAGTGGCGAAAGCATACCGACTGTCTGTGAAATGTCCACTATTTTACCTTTTCCCCACCAGAGGGCCTGAGTGAGTGCTATAAGTTCTGCCTTTGAGGCTGAGATGCCTCCTCCTAAGGCCTGTGCCCAGAGAACCTCCTTTTGTGTCACCACTGCTGCCCCCGCATACTGGGTACCTTCCTCTACGAAGCTGTTCCCGTTGGTGTAGAGGGTCTCATCTGGATTCTGCAGGGGCTGGTCCACAAGGTCCTCTTGGAGGGAAGTGAGGGCAGTCAATGTCTCCTCCCAGTCATGCAAAGGGGGCTCTTCCTCCTTGTCAGGGAGGAGTGTGGCCAGGTTTAAGGCAGCTGTTTTCAGGAAGCTGACTCGTGGTGGGTCTAGCAGTAACACCTGGTACTGGGTAATGCGGACCTTGGACATCCATCTCTCCCGGGGGGCTCCTTAATAAGGTCTCAACTGCAAGCGGAGGAACTACTTGGAGATTTTGGCCAAAGGTTAGCTTTGAGGCTTCCTTTACCAGGAGGGCGGTGGCTTCAATGGCTCTCAAGCAGTTGGGCCATCCCAAGGCCACAGGGTGAAGTCTCTTAGAGAGTTAAGCTAAGGGGCGTTCCCATGGTCCTAGGGGTTGTGTGAGGACCCCTTTCGCCACCACTTTGCTTTCAGCTACATATAGCTGAAAGGGTTTGGTTAGGGCTGGCAGGGAGAGTGCCAGGGCGCTTATCAGGGCTTCTTGCAGTCTCTTATAAGCCTCTTCCTCCTTTTCTGTCCCGAACGGGGGGGCCTCCCTTTCCCCCGTTGCAGAGTATAGTGGTCTCACAATTTCTGCAAAACCTTGTATCCATAGCCTGCAATAACCCACTGTCCCGAGGAAATCCCGGACTTGCCTTTTGCTGGTATGCCTGGGGATTGACAAAAAGGCCTTTATTCTGCTACTGAATAAAGTTCGCCTACACCCTTCTATGTTGTAACCCAAATATGTTACTCGGGTAGTGCATAGCTGAGCTTTCTTGGTTGAGACCCGATATCCCAAATGATCTAGGGTGGTCAGCAACTCTCGAGTGGCCTGTCTACAGTCCTATTCCTCTTCCGTGGGCAGTAGGAAGTTGTCTACATATTGGAGCAGAGTCACCCTTGGATGGTCCTGACCGAACTCCCAGAGGTCTTGGTTTAGGGCCTCATAGAACAGAGTGGGTGAGTTCTTAAACCCTTGTGGCAACCTAGTCCAAGTTAACTGTCCAGACTCTCCCTCTGTCGGGTCCACCCACTCGAAGGCGAAAATAGATTGACTCTGCTTTGCCAAGGGAAGGGAGAAAAAGGCATCCTTGAGGTCTAAAACAGTATAGAACCGGTGTTCTGCCTTGAGGAGGCTGAGAAGAGTGTAAGGGTTCGGAACCGTGGGATGGATAGTCTCAACCCTCTTGTTTACTTCCCTTAAGTCCTGCACCGGCCTGAAATCCTCAGTCCCTAGTTTCTGCATTGGCAACAGGGGAGTGTTCCAAGCAGATTGGTAAGGAATCAAGATTCCAGCCTCTTTCAGGCTCTTAATGTGTTTGGCGATTCCCACTCTTACTTTCTGGCTCATTGGATATTGCCGGACTCTGACTGGGGTGTTACTGCTGGTTAGCTGGACTACAATTGGAGACCGGTGTTTCGCTAACCCTGGAGGATTGTCCTATGCCCAAACTCCCAGGATAGCCTGTCTTAGTTGTTGGAGATAGGTATCTGTGGAGACTTCCCCAGGCTCCTCCTCACGTAGTAAATATTCCTCCTGTAAGGGCAATGTCAGAAGATAGATCCCCTCAGTCCCTGGGTCTTGCATCTTGACCTCTGGCCCTGGCCCTTTAAAAGAGATTGTGGCCCATAATTTACTCAGCAAGTCCCAGCCTAGCAGAGGGTAAGGGCACTCTGGCATTACTAGGAATGAGTGAGTCACTGAGCCATTTCCTAGGTCGCTGATCTGACCTTTTGTCCATGGGTAGGATTGCACTTTTCCACTTGCCCCTTTGATGGAGATTTTGGTCTTAGAGACAGGACCCACTGGCTGTTGGACAACAGAGAAGGTGGCTCCCGTGTCCACAAGGAAATCCACCTTTTGGCCCCCCACTGTCAGAGTTATCCTGGGCTCTTGGGAGCCAGCTGAGCCCTGACAACCCTAATCCACCTGCTCCACCAGCACGGTAGTCGGTTCCCCCGAATGTTCAGGGCACTCCCTTTTCCAGTGTCTTTCCTTTTTGCAAAGTGCACACTGATTTCTTCCAAGTCTGGGTTGGAGTCCTTTACTCAACGAGGCTTTCCTTTATTCTTATTGTCACTCCGGCCACTTGGGCCTTTTTCCTCATTCAGGGCCAGGAGGACCTTGGCCATCCTGGTATTTAAACCTGCCGTCCGGTAGTCCCGATTGTTAAAAACCTTCTGGGCTACCTCAACCAACTCAGAGATTGATTTCCCCTCAAAGCCTTCTAACTTCTGCAATATTTTCTAATATCTGGAGCCGAATGGGAAACAAATGCTATGATGACAGCCCTCCGATTTTCTGGGGCATCAGGGTCAATGGGGGTATACACCTGATAAGCCTCGCACAGCCTCTCCAGGAATCCTGCCGGGCTCTCATTTGGCCCCTGGACTGTCTCTGTAACTTTAGAGAGGTTTGTTGGTCTCCGAACAGCAGCTCGGATGTCCCCCAATAGAGTCTGGCGATACCGATCGAGAGCCTCCTTTCCCCTCTCACTATTGGGATTCCATTCAGGTCGCCTGGAGGGAAACACAGCCTCTAATCTATCTTGGTCAGAGGTAGGCTGCCCATCTGGACCCAGTACAAATCTCCGTTATGCCTTGACTCTCCCTCTCTCCTCTGAAGTGAAAAGAGTTTGCATCAACTGTTGGCAATCATCCCAGGTAGGGCGATGGTTAAAAAACACAGACTCTAAAAGAGAGATTAACCCCTGTGGGTTCTGGGAGAAAGAAGGATTCTGGTTCTTCCAATTGTACAGGTCACTGGTAGAAAAGGGGACATAGACCATGAAAGGATGCCCGTCTGGTCCCAAATCTAAAGGGCCTGCCTGCCGTAGTGGCAGCATAGGAACTGCAGGGCTGGCGGATGCTGTGGGTCCTGCAGGTTCTCTCTCTCTCTCTCTCTCTCTCTCTCTCTCTCTCTCTCTCTCTCTCTCCATATGCTGTTCCTTGCCTAGTGTGAGGAGGGGAGAACGAAGCCAGGTCCTGGACTGGTGTTTTTGGAGGAAAGGAAACCGGCTGTGGAGGAGACAGAGGTTCGGGCCAGGGTCTTTAGCCACCATCGGGCCGGCGGGTGGGTGTGCATAGGGGGGAGGCCGGACCCTAGGAAGTGCATCCTCACTTGGACCCTGGAGAACAGGGGGAGTTTTGTTCTTCTGGGCCAAAGCCAAGAGGACTGTCTGTCTCTGTCCCAATTTTCCCCTCAGGAGGCAAGCTGTCATCCACCGGGGTTTCTTGGACAATATGTCAACACAAATCTGAATATAAGGAATTTGATTAGGATGCCCTGGGCGGCCGTATATAACATAATGTACCCGGTAGGCAGTGGTCAGATCAAAAGACCCTGCATCAGGCAACCCCTCCTGGAAAGTGGGCCACTCCTGTTCACAGAATCGCAGTAAATCAAAAAGCATTAACATTATAACTTTGAAATCTACCCCAGAACTTCTGTTTCTTTCACTTCAAAGAGACTCTCATACTTACATTCATACACCAGACAGTTAGAGTTTTGCCTTCTACCAAATGTTTATTCAGAGTTTTAACAATCCAACCAATTCCTGACTAATTGCCTAAGGGAGCTCTATGGCTTCCAGGGAGGTGATCACTCTCCCCTTCCACTCCCTCGGAGTGGGCCAGACTGGTAGGGGGTCGACGAAGATGATTGACCCTAACCCATTTGACAAAGACAAAGACAACAAAGAACAAAGACAAAATAAATCAGCGAAATGCAACCTAAGGTTGCCCGGAACCTGCAGCTCGCTCCTTGAGGTCCTGAAAAATTTTTCAAAAAACATTTCAGCAGGGTATACGCAGAGGCAAAGAACTTTTTGACAATAAACACCAAGACAAACAAATACCAGACAGACAAACCCAGTGCAGCCTACAGCCACACAAAACAGGACCCCAGCCACCGTCCTGGACGCGGGTCAGGACCAGGAGTACCACTGAGTCCAGCCCTCCATATAGGTCCTTCCTTGGGACGTACCAAATCCAGTTTAATGACTGGTCCTTAGCTCTCTCAAGAGTCCAGGTGGCTCGGTTTCCGAATTGAAAGTTTTGGGTGGACTGGAGGCCTCCTTGGTAGTCGTTCTTCACAGGTGTGGGGTATCTCGCTGAGAGCTCTGCGCCAAGTGGGAGAGAGCCTCCTGCCCAAAACAAGGGGTACCTCTCCTCCCCGCCGGTTATCTCCCTGCGGCCTCCAAATGTAAAGGCTTAGCTCAGTGAGATAGATCACTGACTCAGAATTGAAATTTAGGAACATTTATTAAGATGGCCAGCTGTCTGCAGTCCCAGCACCCCGCTAAAGCAAAGGCAGAACTGCAGCAATGACTGCAAGCATTACAGCCTATTTATGTGCAAAAACTACAAAGTTAGGAAGACTTGTTTACGCAATTTGTTCTCAATCACAATATAGCATTATCAGCTTCCTATCTATGTTTTCTGGGAACAGAGAGCACAGTACATTGAGGAGGTACTATGAGACCATATCTCAAGGCCTGACATGATGTCAGTACCTTCCTATCTGTCTGTTCCAGAAACAGACGGTACAGCGCGCCCCGATATGGAGCCCAATACACCCCAAATACAAACATATATTCACTTTTGGACTTGCACTTTCTTCATCCATCCTTGTGTTTGGAGTCTTATTCCTTATCTCTTCTAGTCTACACTATCGTCTTATTAAGTTTTGCTATCTTGAGGCAACAGATACTTCTCTACTCAAAGGGTCCTGGCCTCTATATATATTCTTTAGGTTAATGAGGAGCAACTCAATTCAGCTCTGGTTGCCCAAAATCAGTGGTTGCCATGGTGTGGGTTGACATCACAAAGCCTCAGCTTGACCATCCAGGAGGAGCGGGTGGGGCAGAGGATGCATAAATCTCAGACACTCTGGTTATAGAACAGAGACCTTCCTCTTAGCTCCTAAAACTTTTCCCAAACTGAAGTCTCTCTATCATTTCCGCTAGTTCCATTGTAGTCCAGCATATGGCAGGGAAGTGGTGTTTCCTCTAAGACAATTCCCATACTCCCCCATCATTTCAGTGGTCTATTCCACTACGTTCACTTGCTACCATTTCCTAGGATTTTGAGTGTTGTTTTAATGGATGTTTTATTTTAGAATAGTTCCAGATTTACAGAAAAATTTTGAAGATAATAACCATGTACACCGTACCGAATTTCCCTTATTACTAATATCTTAATTATGTATGAGGCAAATGAAACATGAAGTGAAACATCAGTGAAACAGAGTGAACCCTCACTTCTCTACTATCTCCAATAACCAGCAATGCTGTCCTTGACCAAGTTGTAAAAGGAAAAACTGTACCAGTTGTGGCATAAAACTGCAGATCTTGATCTGACCATCCTTTCAATAGTTTAACAGTATTCAATAGTCTGCCATGTAATAAGGAAATCAAATTCATTATGATACACTTCCAGCACTAACACAACTCCCTGTTCCTCATGACTGCAATCACGCACCATCCCTCCAAGCCCCCGCTCCAATCCAAATCTAAATTAAACATCAGCTTCTGTTTTCCTTGCCAGTATGAGAAAGTGTTGAGAAAAATAATCCCCATTCAGACTTCTCCTTGTCCTTATGCTGTGTCTGGCTCAGTATGGAATGGCTTGTCTGGTGCCCCAACTAAAGAAAATTACATTACTCCCTTCTCACATACCTGCCCCCTCCTTAGATCCCTCCCCATCAGTGAAACAGATTCAAACCTCACTTCTCTAGTATCTCCAATGTCCTACGATGCTTTTCCTGACCATGATGTTAAAGAAAAAACCGTACCAGTTGTGGCATAAAACTTCACATCTTGAGTAACCATCCTTTCAAAATGTTAACATTATTCAATAGTCTGCCATGTAAAAAGGAAATCAAATTCTTTATTATACACTTCCAGCACTAACACAACACGCTGTTCCTCATGACTGCGACCACCACCATCCTTCCAACCCCACCCAATAGAAACATAAATTCTCTTTTGTACTTGCAGTTTCTTCATCCATCCTTGGGTTTGGAGTCTTATTCCTTATCTCTACTTGTCTACAATATCATCTTATTAAGTTTTGCTATCCTGAGGAAACAGACACTATTCAAAGGGTCCTGGGCTCTATATATACTCTTTATGTTAATGAGGAGCCACTCACTTCAGCTCTGGTTGCCCAAAATCAGTGGTTGCCATGGTGTGGCTTGACATCACAAAGCTTCAGCTTGACCATCCAGGAGGGGTGGGGGTAGCAGAGGATGCAGAAATCTCAGACACTTTGGATATAGAAGAAAGAACTGCCTCTTAACTCCTAAAATTTTTCCCAAAATGTCCTCTCACTCTCTCTCCTTTCCTCTAGTTCCCTTACACTGCAGCATATGGCAGGGAGGTGGTGTTTCCTCTAAGACAATTCCCATTCTCCCCCGTCATTTCAGTGGTCTGTTCCACTATGTTCAGATATTAACGTTTCCTAGGATTTTGAGTGTTGTTTTAATGGGTGTTTTATTTTAGAATAGTTCCACATATACAGAAACATTATGAAGATAATAACCATGTACACCATACCCAATTTCCCTTATTACTAATATCTTACTTATGCATGGGGCAAATGTAACATGAAGTGAATCATCAGTGAAACAGAGTGAAACCTCACTTCTCTAGTATCTCCAATATCCAACAATGCTGTCCTAGACCAAGTTGTTAAAGGAAAAACTGGACCAGTTGCGGCATAAAACTTCAGATCTTGAGCTGACCATCGTTTGGTTAGGTTAGGTGGCTCAGTATCAGGCGCAAGAAATAGAGTCCAGTGTATCAGAAAAGAAAGGAAAGGAAAAGGTTTATTTCTGCTTCCCCGTGAGACCCATGTACCCCAAAGACAGGGCACGTGGATTCACACCAACAAGGAGGGGGGTGCTCTTTTTATACTGTGGTTGGGTGAGGGGCGGGGACATGAGCTGAGGCATTCAGAAGAGGAAGACTCAGCCGCAGGGGTCAGCCAGGTATTCAGGAATTAGCCACTATCTCTGTGGGGGTAGTTGTAGATTCAGGGAGATGCCTGTATCTGTGTCTGGCATGCTGATCTGTGACAAATTCCAGTTGAAGTCCATTGTCTCATCACATGTATCCGATCCTGGGCTCTCTCTGACCTAAAATCCAGGCCTTTTGGTGATAAGGGACGGTGACTCCTTCTGACTGCTTCCAGCTGACTAAGGGCAACAAGGGGGACGTTTAAAGGCCAGGGTTAGGCAGAGGCAGATCAGAGGGCAGCAGAGCATAGGGATGGAGCAGGAGCTGATTCACAGTCACCTGTGACATCTCCGTTATCCGGGAGTCTATGAACATGAGGAGGCAGGGGGCTAGAAGAAAAACGACACAGATGAGAATCAGGGGCCCTATAATGGGTAGGACCCATGTGGCTAAGGGGCTTTTGAAGCAGCCAGAAGGAGAGTTGTCCTGGCAGTGTCCTGCATGTCGTTCTTCACTCAGCTTAGTCAGGGTCTGCACTTTTATGTTTTGCTCCACTACTCCGGACTCGATGTAGTAACAGCATTCTTCCTGAAGGAATATGCAGGTTCCTCCTTTTTCTGTAGTCAGAAGGTCTGAGGCGAGCTGGTTCTGTAGGGCTACTTGGGCTACTGATGTCACTTGCTGCTGTAGGGAGGCTAAAAGAGGTGGTAGTAGACTCCAGGGCTAAATGGAGCTTGTCATTAAAGTACGGAGCAGTGACCAGACTGTTCCCGAAGGCCCCCCAGTGAGGCCTACTGAGGCAGCCATACTCACCTCTAACATGACAGGGAGGAAGGCAGCCCGGCAGGTCCAGGGATGGGATGGAGGGAGCAACCAGTGAGTTCCGACTCTCCATACAAGGTTAGTTGGGGAACTACTGTGACCACGAAGCAAGGCCCAGGGTCAGAGGAGTTCATGCAGTTCCTTAAGGTGCCATTGCACCAAAAGAAGGTACCTGGGCTGGCCTTGGTGAGACTGGCTGCAGTGTGGTTTTGGGTACAGTTCCAAATGACTTGTCCCCCAGTTACCGGATTACTGGTCTGGTAACACACCCGTGGGGGCAGGGTGGGCTCTGGAGATTCAGGAGGCATCACGGAACTTGAACCTCCACACATAAGCGGGTGGGGTGGGTGTAGGTTGCTCAGGGCCAGGAGGAGAAGGAAGAGGGGAGGGCGGTTAAGGAGGACCTTAGTGGGGCCCAACACCTCACATTTATAGAAGTCATGCTTCTCCAGGGTCCTCTTGAGTCTGGAGAGGCGATGTCAGGACAGGTCAACAAGCTGGGGTCGACAAGCAGCTTGGCCGCAGTGGGGGCAGTGAGAATTACAGTGTGAAGTCCCGTCCACCCAGGCTCCAAGGCTTGTGGTTGTAGGTTCTTAAGGAGGACCGAGTCACCAGGGTGAAGGGCTGGACTTGGGGGTCCTGGTCGGTCAGCTCTGGCTTGGGCAGAGACCTGTTCTCATGTTCTCGGAGCAATTGCCTGTTTAAAGACAGATATGGGAGATACATACCCAGGGGAGGGGGATAAGTAAGAAGATGCTGGTTGAGCAAGAAGAGTCAAAAGGGCTCAAGAAAATGGGGCTCCTTGGTGTAGCCAGAGTTTGGTCAAGGCCATGGGCAGGAGGTCGGGCCAGGAGCTGTGAATTTCTAGAGAGAGTTTAGTTAGATGGTTCAATAGGTTGGAATTGGGTGGCTATGATGAGGGTTCGAGCCAGTGACAGAAATCTAGCAGGATGTAGAGGAGGAGGGATTGATGTTCGAGAGTATTCGAGAGTAGATGGAAAGTTGTGTTGATGAGGGTGGGCATAGGAGTAGGTCCGGGGTTCGTAAATAGAGAGTGACACTGGAGGATTTCCCATCCAGACAGTAGAATTGATGACTCCCTCATCATTCCATGTCCGTTTCACCTGAAAATATGAAAAACCTGAGCAAAATTGGAGGGTCCCTTACCAGGTAAGAGCCTGTGAGGAATGATGGGTCATCCGGTCCTGGATGGTGTCGCTGAATCTTCTTCGGGGATAGTGGGAGGCACTCGGTGAGCCTGAGAGAGGTAGGTATTGCAGTGAAAGTGGGAGGAAATGTTAGAATGCGCTGTTATCCAAGGGAAAATGGAAGGGACGGAGCACTGGAAGCCAGGGACCTGGAGGCTGGAGAAAAGAGGGGGTGGGGAGGGAGAAAGCAGGTCACGCAGCCTGTTCCCAGGCCTCTAGCCGCTTGGATTTTAAAACTGCCGCATTTTTCCTTGGGGAAGGGTGGAGGGGCATGGGGCGAGGTCAGAGCAGTTGTCAGTTCAGAGGAGGGGACAGTTGTGGCGGAGAGAAGGAGAAAAGGCCTTCACAGTGAAGACTGATGTAGGCGACAACTGAGCTAGGCAAAGACTGAGCTAGGCTACTGTGCTCTGGGACAACAGGGCCCCATGACTGGATGCATGGCAGTGGAGGATCTTTGTCCCTGTAAAGGGAAGGGGCAGGTGTGGGAGGAGCAGGGAAGCTGAAGGGCTCAGAGTGAGCTGCAGATTGGCCACTAGGATAGTGAGGATGTCTCCTCCTAACAGGGGCATGGGACATGCTATCATCAAGGAGGCAGGGAAGGGGTCCAGTGGCCAGAGGGCAGGTGGATTTGCAGTCAATACCCATGTCGGAAATCTTGGAAGGATAAAGGGGCCCTAAAAAGGAGGGCAGGACAGAGACGGCAGCCCGCGTGTCAACCGGGAAGGTGACCTACTACCTTCATTGTGACCCGAGGCTCAGCGAGGGTTATTGGAGTCATCGAGGCTGGGCTTCTTCAGTCTTCAGCCAGTTCCAACATGGCCAGCGGTTGTGTCCTGGCCTGGAAGGGTGGACCCCTACGCTGAGGCATAGAAGGCCCGCCACTTTTCCAGGGCAGTCACTCTTCCAGTGATCACTTGGACCGAACGCTGGGTAGGGCTTGGTCGAAGCTCGGCGCCAGGGGCACTGCATTGTCCAGTGGCCTTCATTTCCACATTTGAAGCATTCTCAGGTGGCATTCCTTTCATTTTACCACCACCGCTCACAGCCTTCTTAGGTCCATGGCGGCTGCAATCAGCCTCAGGGCCCAACTAAGGCATGTCTGCAGGTCTACCTCCTGTGGAAGGTAGGCCTCCCATTCTGACTGTGCCTGCTCCTCCAGGGCATTAAGAACCTTAAAGGCCATTATTCACTCGATCACGGACCTGGGTTTGAGGACTAATAAAGACCTTAAAGGTAGGGTTAGAGATTGGGGGGCACAGATTCAGACTATGCCCTCAGTTCCTGGACGGGACTATGGCAGGGGAAGAATGGTTGCAGAAATGGAAGAGGCTGTTTTGGCGCTGATGTTCTTAGGATTTGGGCTCTAGGGGAGAAGGAAGCTTCTGGTTAAGAGGGTCTGAAGAGAGCACAGCTGCAACCTCTCGCAAAGGGAACTGGCCGGCCAGCTGTGAATTAAAGTGCTGGCAGTCATGGTGGCGGAGTTTCAGTGGAGCTCACAGAGGAAGGAAGGCGGTTAGACCTTACAGAGGGCACTGTGTGGGGTACGGGTTACTAAGGCAGGCCTGTAACGGAAGGGGAGAGAGTGGGAGAGGTGGCCTGGGTGGGCTTGGGAGAGGTTTCAGCAGTTGAGTCTAAAAGCCAAAACCTCCCAGGGGCAGAACAGAAGAGGAAGGACAGAAGGAATGTAGAACCTACAGACGCGTGTGTGTACCTACTGGGAAAGCAGGCAGGGGCGGCAGGGGACTTGAGTTTCCAGCTCCCTCAGCGGCTTCGGAGTTAGCGGCTGCGGCTGTGCAGGGAAGGACCAACTGTGCTGCGGCTTAATGGGCCACAGTGGCCGCAGCTGCGTGCAGGGGCATGGGGTTTTAAAAGGTGGTTTGAGTTTCGGATGCCATGGGGCGGGCAGAAGAGGGGAGGCAGGATCAGGAGGCGGGGTCAGGAAGCAGTGGAGAAGGCCTGGCTGGAAAAGGGTCTGGGAGGGAGGAGGAGAGAGGGTGGACAGACAGGGGCAAGAAGCCTGCATGAGAGCTGGCGACTTTCCCTGGGGGCATTTGCGTTGGTCTCTGGTGAAGGGGAGTGGGAGAAGGCGGGGACAATGATGATGATTACAGCAATGGCGCCGCCACCCACACACAGCACATGAACCCACACCCACACACACTGCACACACCTCGGGCTCGGCAGGGCAGGGACAGCCTGGAGGGAGGAGGAAGGGCAGAGCGAGGAGAGATAGCAGAAGGAACTTTGGGGGAGGGACAGGGAACACAGAGAGATGGAGAGAGGCTGAGAGAGAGACTGAGAGAGAGAGACTTGGGCAAATTTCCCAGTTCGCTGGCAGAAATTACTGAGATCGGTGTGACGGTAAAGTCAGGGTCCCGTTTTCATACTGAGGCCATGCTACCTTACAGAAAAAGGACGCAGGTCATGGACAGGCCCCTTGTTTAGCCAGATCGGTGAGCCGGCACCCTAGAGGTGTGCTCAGGTCAGGTTTGGAAATTGGTTTTCCCCTGTGCTTGATACCCGTGGCCTGTAGCGGGGCTAAAGGCTGGCGTCCCAGCAGTTTAACCCAGGCTATGGAGGGACAGAGGGACCATGGGCGGGGTAGAGGCGTCCCTGCTACCCACTCCCCCAGGTCCGGAGGAGCCTTCCTGGAAGGGTCCAGAGAGGCAATCTCTGACATGGCCAGGGTTTACTGACAGAGATGGTGGCGGGCAGGCGGGCGGCCACATGGGACCTGCATGGGGGCGGGGTGTGACTCACTGCTGATGCTGCTGAACTGGGAAAAGTTGCTGAGCTGAAGAGATGAGGTCCTGATGGGTCCAGAGCTACGAGGAGGGAGAGGCGGGCACCCAGAGCCATGGAGGGATGGCCAAATGGAGTGCTCACCCCACCCGGGTTTCAAGGCACCAAATGTTACCTTAGGTGGCTCAGGAGGCGCGCAAGAAATAGAGTCCAGTGAATCAGAAAAGAAAGGAAAGGAAAAGGTTTATTTCTGCGTCCTGGGTAACCCACGTACCCCAAAGACAGGGCTCATGGATTCACACCAACAAGGAGGGGGGCGCTCTTTTTATACTACTGTTGGGAGAGGGGCAGGGACATGAGCTGAGGCATTCAGGTGAGAAAGCATCAGCGGCAGGGGTCAGCCAGGTATTCAGGAATGAGCCAGTATCTGTGTGGGGGTCATTGTAGATTCAGGGAGAAGCCTGTATCTGTGTCTGGAACACTGATCTGTGAGAAATTCCAGGGAAAGTTCATTGTCTCATCACATGTATCTGATCCTGGGCTCTCTGACCTAACACGTTTCAATAGTTTAACAATATTCAATAGTCTACCATGTAAAAATGAAATAAAATTCATTATTATACACTGCCAGCACTAACGCAAAACCGTGTTCCTCATGACTGCGACCAGCACCATCCATCCCACCCCCTCACCAATACAAACATAAATTCACTTTTGGACTTGCAGTTTCTTCATCGATCCTTGTGTTTGGAGTCTTATTCCTTATCTCTACTAGTCTACAATATCGTCTTATTACCTTTCGCTATCTTGAGGCAACAGACACTACTCAAAGGGTCCTGGCCTCTATATATACTCGTTAGGTTAATGAGGAGCCACTCACTTCAGCTCTGGTTGCCCAAAATCAATGGTTGCCATGGTGTGGCTTAACATCACAAATCCTCAGCTTGACCATCCAGGAAGGGCGGGGGTGGCAGAGGATGCAGAAATCTCAGAAAAACTGGTTATAGAACAGACACCTTTCTTAACTCCTAAAGTTTTTCTCAAACTCACCTATCTCTCTCTCTCTCTCTCTCTCTCTCTCTCTCTCTCTCTCTCTCTCATTTCTTCTAATTCCATTGTAGTCCATCATATGGCAGGGAGGTGGTGTTTCGTCTTAGACAATTGCCATACTCCCCAGTAATTTCAGTGGTCCATTCCACTATGTTCAGATATGAACATTTCCTAAGATTTTGAGTGTTTTTTTAATGGATGATTTATTTTAGAATAGTTTGAGATTTACAGAAAAATTGTGAAGATAACTATGTACACCATACCCAATTTCACTTATTATTAATATCTTACTTATGTATGGGGCAAATGTAACATGAAATGAATCATCAGTGAAGCAGTTAGAGTGAAACCTCATTTCTCTAGTATCTCTAATATACAGAAATGCTGTTCTAGAGCAAGTTGTTAAAGGAAAAAACTGGACCAGTTGCGGCATAAAACTTCAGATCTTGAGCTGACCATCCTTTCCATAGTCTACCATGTAAAAAGGAAATCAAATTCATTATTATACACTGCCAGCACTAACACAACACCCTTTTCCTCATGACAGCGACCACCACCATCCATCCCACCCCCTCCCCAATACAAACATAAATTCACTTTTGGACTTGCAGTTCCTTCATCCATCCTTTTTTTGGAGTCTCATTCCTTATCTCTACTAGTCTACAATATCGTCTTATTACCTTTCGCTATCTTGAGGCAACAGACACTATTCAAAGGGTCCTGGCTTCTATATATACTCCTTAGTTTAATGAGGATCCACTCACCTCAGCTCTTGTTGCCCAAAATCAGTGGTTGCCATGGTGTGGCTTGACATCACAAAGCCTCAGCTTGACCATCCAGGAAGGGTGGGGGTGGCAGAGGATGGGGAAACCCAGACACTCTGGATATAGAACAGAGACCTTCCTCTTAACTCCTAAATTTTTCCCAAATTGTCCTCTCACTCTGTCTCATTTCCTCTAGTTCCATTATACTACAGCATATGGCAGGGAGGTGGTGTTTCCTCTAAGACAATTCCCATACTCCCCTGTCATTTCAGTGGTTCATTCCACTATGTTAGAATATTAAAGTTTCCAAGGATTTTGATGTTGTTTTAATGGGTGTTTTATTTTAGAATAGTTCTAGATTTACAGAAAAATTGTGGAGATAATAACCATGTACACCATACCCAATTTCCCTTATTACTATTATCTTACTTTTGTATGGGGAAAATATAACATGAAGTTAAACATCAGTGAAACAGTTACTGAGAAACCTCACTTCTCTAGTATCTCCAATATCCAGCAATGCTGTTCTAGAGCAAGTTGTTAAAGGAAAAACTGGACCAGTTGCGGCATAAAACTTCAGATCTTGAGCTGACCATTCTTTCAATAGTTTAACAATATTCAATAGTCTACCCTGTAAATAGGAAATCAAATTCATTTTGATACACTGTGAGCACTAACACAACACCCTGACCCTCAGTAATGCGACCCCCTCCATCCATCCCCCCCCCAATACAAATATAAATTCACTTTTGGACTTGCAGTTTCTTTATCCATCCTTGTGTTTGGAGTCTTATTCCTTATCTCTACTAGTCTGCACTATCGTCTTATTAAGTTTCGCTATCTTCAGGCAACAGACTCTACGCAAAGGGTCCTGGCGTCTATATATACTCTTTAGGTTAATGAGGAGCGACTCACTACAGCTCTGGTTGCCCAAAATCAGTGGTTTCCATGGTATGGCTTGACATCACAAAGCCTCATCTTTACCATCCAGGAAAGCTGGGGGTGGCAGAGGATGCATAAATCTCAGACACTCTGGTAATAGGAGAGAGACCTCCCTCTTAACTCCGAAATTTTTTCCCAAATTGTCCTCTCACACTCTTTCATTTCCTCTAGTTCCATTATAGTCCAGCATATGGCAGGAAGGTGGTGTTTCCTCCAAGACAATTGCCATACCCCCCCGTCATTTCAGTGGTCCATTCCACTATGTTCAGATATGACCATTTCCTAGGATTTTGAGTGTTGTTTTAATGGATGTTTTATTTTAAAATAGTTTGAGGTTTACAGAAAAATTGTGAAGATAATAACTATGTACACCATACCCAATTTCACTTATTATTAATATCTTATTTATGTATGGGACAAATGTAACATGAAATGAATCATCAGTGAAACAGAGTGAAACCTCACTTCTCTACTATCTCTAATATACAGAAATGCTGTTCTAGAGCAAGTTGTTAAAGGAAAAAACTGGACCAGTTGCGGCATAAAACTTCAGATCTTGAGCTGACCATCCTTTCCATAGTCTACCATGTAAAAAGGAAATCAAATTCATTATTATACACTGCCAGCACTAACACAACACCCTTTTCCTCATGACAGCGACCACCACCATCCATCCCACCCCCTCCCCAATACAAACATAAATTCACTTTTGGACTTGCAGTTCCTTCATCCATCCTTTTTTTGGAGTCTCATTCCTTATCTCTACTAGTCTACAATATCGTCTTATTACCTTTCGCTATCTTGAGGCAACAGACACTATTCAAAGGGTCCTGGCTTCTATATATACTCCTTATTTTAAAGAGGATCCACTCACCTCAGCTCTTGTTGCCCAAAATCAGTGGTTGCCATGGTGTGGCTTGACATCACAAAGCCTCAGCTTGACCATCCAGGAAGGGTGGGGGTGGCAGAGGATGGGGAAACCCAGAAACTCTGGATATAGAACAGAGACCTTCCTCTTAACTTCTAAATTTTTCCCAAATTGTCCTCTCCCTCTGTCTCATTTCTAGTTCCATTATAGTACAGCATATGGCAGGGAGGTGGTGTTTCCTCTAAGACAATTCCCATACTCCCCCGTCATTTCAGTGGTCCATTCCACTATGTTAAAATATTAAAGTTTCCAAGGATTTTGAGTGTTGTTTTAACGGGTGTTTTATTTTAGAATAGTTCTAGATTTACAGAAAAATTGTGGAGATAATAACCATGTACACCATACCCAATTTCCCTTATTACTATTATCTTACTTTTGTATGGGGAAAATATAACATGAAGTGAAACATCAGTGAAACAGTTAGTGAGAAACCTCACTTCTCTAGTATCTCCAATATCCAGCAATGCTGTTCTAGAGCAAGTTGTTAAAGGAAAAACTGGACCAGTTGCGGCATAAAACTTCAGATCTTGAGCTGACCATCCTTTCAATAGTTTAACAATATTCAATAGTCTACCCTGTAAATAGGAAATCAAATTCATTTTGATACACTGTGAGCACTAACACAACACCCTGACCCTCAGTAATGCGACCCCCTCCATCCATCCCCCCCCCCAATACAAATATAAATTCACTTTTGGACTTGCAGTTTCTTTATCCATCCTTGTGTTTGGAGTCTTATTCCTTATCTCTACTAGTCTGCACTATCGTCTTATTAAGTTTCGCTATCTTCAGGCAACAGACTCTACGCAAAGGGTCCTGGCGTCTATATATACTCTTTAGGTTAATGAGGAGCGACTCACTACAGCTCTGGTTGCCCAAAATCAGTGGTTTCCATGGTATGGCTTGACATCACAAAGCCTCATCTTTACCATCCAGGAAAGCTGGGGGTGGCAGAGGATGCATAAATCTCAGACACTCTGGTAATAGGAGAGAGACCTCCCTCTTAACTCCGAAATTTTTTCCCAAATTGTCCTCTCACACTCTTTCATTTCCTCTAGTTCCATTATAGTCCAGCATATGGCAGGAAGGTGGTGTTTCCTCCAAGACAATTGCCATACTCCCCCGTCATTTCAGTGGTCCATTCCACTATGTTCAGATATGACCATTTCCTAGGATTTTGAGTGTTGTTTTAATGGATGTTTTATTTTAAAATAGTTTGAGATTTACAGAAAAATTGTGAAGATAATAACTATGTACACCATACCCAATTTCACTTATTATTAATATCTTATTTATGTATGGGACAAATGTAACATGAAATGAATCATCAGTGAAACAGAGTGAAACCACACTTCTCTAGTATCTCTAATATACAGAAATGCTGTTCTAGAGCAAGTTGTTAAAGGAAAAAACTGGACCAGTTGCGGCATAAAACTTCAGATCTTGAGCTGACCATCCTTTCAATAATTTAACAATATTCCATAGTCTACCATGTAAAAAGGAAATCAAATTCATTATTATACACTGCCAGCACTAACACAACACCCTTTTCCTCATGACAGCGACCACCACCATCCATCCCACCCCCTCCCCAATACAAACATAAATTCACTTTTGGACTTGCAGTTCCTTCATCCATCCTTGTGTTTGGAGTTTCATTCCTTATCTCTACTAGTCTACAATATCGTCTTATTACCTTTCGCTATCTTGAGGCAACAGACACTATTCAAAGGGTCCTGGCTTCTATATATACTCCTTATTTTAAAGAGGATCCACTCACCTCAGCTCTTGTTGCCCAAAATCAGTGGTTGCCATGGTGTGGCTTGACATCACAAAGCCTCAGCTTGACCATCCAGGAAGGGTGGGGGTGGCAGAGGATGGGGAAACCCAGAAACTCTGGATATAGAACAGAGACCTTCCTCTTAACTTCTAAATTTTTCCCAAATTGTCCTCTCCCTCTGTCTCATTTCTAGTTCCATTATAGTACAGCATATGGCAGGGAGGTGGTGTTTCCTCTAAGACAATTCCCATACTCCCCCGTCATTTCAGTGGTCCATTCCACTATGTTAGAATATTAAAGTTTCCAAGGATTTTGAGTGTTGTTTTAATGGGTGTTTTATTTTAGAATAGTTCTAGATTTACAGAAAAATTGTGGAGATAATAACCATGTACACCATACCCAATTTCCCTTATTACTATTATCTTACTTTTGTATGGGGAAAATATAACATGAAGTGAAACATCAGTGAAAGAGTTAGTGAGAAACCTCACTTCTCTAGTATCTCCAATATCCAGCAATGCTTTTCTAGACCAAGTTGTTAAAGGAAAAACTGGAACAGTAGCGCCATAAAACTTCAGATCTTGAGCTGACCATCCTTTCAATAGTTTAACAATATTCAATAGTCTACCCTGTAAATAGGAAATCAAATTCATTTTGATACACTGTGAGCACTAACACAACACCCTGACCTTCAGTAATGCGACCCCCTCCATCCATCCCCCCCCCCAATACAAATATAAATTCACTTTTGGACTTGCAGTTTCTTTATCCATCCTTGTGTTTGGAGTCTTATTCCTTATCTCTACTAGTCTGCACTATCGTCTTATTAAGTTTCGCTATCTTCAGGCAACAGACTCTACGCAAAGGGTCCTGGCGTCTATATATACTCTTTAGGTTAATGAGGAGCGACTCACTACAGCTCTGGTTGCCCAAAATCAGTGGTTTCCATGGTATGGCTTGACATCACAAAGCCTCATCTTTACCATCCAGGAAAGCTGGGGGTGGCAGAGGATGCATAAATCTCAGACACTCTGGTAATAGGAGAGAGACCTCCCTCTTAACTCCGAAATTTTTTCCCAAATTGTCCTCTCACACTCTTTCATTTCCTCTAGTTCCATTATAGTCCAGCATATGGCAGGAAGGTGGTGTTTCCTCCAAGACAATTGCCATACCCCCCCGTCATTTCAGTGGTCCATTCCACTATGTTCAGATATGACCATTTCCTAGGATTTTGAGTGTTGTTTTAATGGATGTTTTATTTTAAAATAGTTTGAGGTTTACAGAAAAATTGTGAAGATAATAACTATGTACACCATACCCAATTTCACTTATTATTAATATCTTATTTATGTATGGGACAAATGTAACATGAAATGAACCATCAGTGAAACAGAGTGAAACCTCACTTCTCTAGTATCTCTAATATACAGAAATGCTGTTCTAGAGCAAGTTGTTAAAGGAAAAAACTGGACCAGTTGCGGCATAAAACTTCAGATCTTGAGCTGACCATCCTTTCAATAATTTAACAATATTCCATAGTCTACCATTTAAAAAGGAAATCAAATTCATTATTATACACTACCAGCACTAACACAACACCCTTTTCCTCATGACAGCGACCACCACCATCCATCCCACCCCCTCCCCAATACAAACATAAATTCACTTTTGGACTTGCAGTTCCTTCATCCATCCTTGTGTTTGGAGTTTCATTCCTTATCTCTACTAGTCTACAATATCGTCTTATTACCTTTCGCTATCTTGAGGCAACAGACACTATTCAAAGGGTCCTGGCTTCTATATATACTCCTTATTTTAAAGAGGATCCACTCACCTCAGCTCTTGTTGCCCAAAATCAGTGGTTGCCATGGTGTGGCTTGACATCACAAAGCCTCAGCTTGACCATCCAGGAAGGGTGGGGGTGGCAGAGGATGGGGAAACCCAGAAACTCTGGATATAGAACAGAGACCTTCCTCTTAACTTCTAAATTTTTCCCAAATTGTCCTCTCCCTCTGTCTCATTTCTAGTTCCATTATAGTACAGCATATGGCAGGGAGGTGGTGTTTCCTCTAAGACAATTCCCATACTCCCCCGTCATTTCAGTGGTCCATTCCACTATGTTAGAATATTAAAGTTTCCAAGGATTTTGAGTGTTGTTTTAATGGGTGTTTTATTTTAGAATAGTTCTAGATTTACAGAAAAATTGTGGAGATAATAACCATGTACACCATACCCAATTTCCCTTATTACTATTATCTTACTTTTGTATGGGGAAAATATAACATGAAGTGAAACATCAGTGAAAGAGTTAGTGAGAAACCTCACTTCTCTAGTATCTCCAATATCCAGCAATGCTGTTCTAGACCAAGTTGTTAAAGGAAAAACTGGAACAGTAGCGCCATAAAACTTCAGATCTTGAGCTGACCATCCTTTCAATAGTTTAACAATATTCAATAGTCTACCCTGTAAATAGGAAATCAAATTCATTTTGATACACTGTGAGCACTAACACAACACCCTGACCCTCAGTAATGCGACCCCCTCCATCCATCCCCCCCCCCAATACAAATATAAATTCACTTTTGGACTTGCAGTTTCTTTATCCATCCTTGTGTTTGGAGTCTTATTCCTTATCTCTACTAGTCTGCACTATCGTCTTATTAAGTTTCGCTATCTTCAGGCAACAGACTCTACGCAAAGGGTCCTGGCGTCTATATATACTCTTTAGGTTAATGAGGAGCGACTCACTACAGCTCTGGTTGCCCAAAATCAGTGGTTTCCATGGTATGGCTTGACATCACAAAGCCTCATCTTTACCATCCAGGAAAGCTGGGGGTGGCAGAGGATGCATAAATCTCAGACACTCTGGTAATAGGAGAGAGACCTCCCTCTTAACTCCGAAATTTTTTCCCAAATTGTCCTCTCACACTCTTTCATTTCCTCTAGTTCCATTATAGTCCAGCATATGGCAGGAAGGTGGTGTTTCCTCCAAGACAATTGCCATACCCCCCCGTCATTTCAGTGGTCCATTCCACTATGTTCAGATATGACCATTTCCTAGGATTTTGAGTGTTGTTTTAATGGATGTTTTATTTTAAAATAGTTTGAGGTTTACAGAAAAATTGTGAAGATAATAACTATGTACACCATACCCAATTTCACTTATTATTAATATCTTATTTATGTATGGGACAAATGTAACATGAAATGAATCATCAGTGAAACAGAGTGAAACCTCACTTCTCTAGTATCTCTAATATACAGAAATGCTGTTCTAGAGCAAGTTGTTAAAGGAAAAAACTGGACCAGTTGCGGCATAAAACTTCAGATCTTGAGCTGACCATCCTTTCAATAATTTAACAATATTCCATAGTCTACCATTTAAAAAGGAAATCAAATTCATTATTATACACTACCAGCACTAACACAACACCCTTTTCCTCATGACAGCGACCACCACCATCCATCCCACCCCCTCCCCAATACAAACATAAATTCACTTTTGGACTTGCAGTTCCTTCATCCATCCTTGTGTTTGGAGTTTCATTCCTTATCTCTACTAGTCTACATTATCGTCTTATTACCTTTCGCTATCTTGAGGCAACAGACACTATTCAAAGGGTCCTGGCTTCTATATATACTCCTTATTTTAAAGAGGATCCACTCACCTCAGCTCTTGTTGCCCAAAATCAGTGGTTGCCATGGTGTGGCTTGACATCACAAAGCCTCAGCTTGACCATCCAGGAAGGGTGGGGGTGGCAGAGGATGGGGAAACCCAGAAACTCTGGATATAGAACAGAGACCTTCCTCTTAACTTCTAAATTTTTCCCAAATTGTCCTCTCCCTCTGTCTCATTTCTAGTTCCATTATAGTACAGCATATGGCAGGGCGGTGGTGTTTCCTCTAAGACAATTCCCATACTCCCCCGTCATTTCAGTGGTCCATTCCACTATGTTAGAATATTAAAGTTTCCAAGGATTTTGAGTGTTGTTTTAATGGGTGTTTTATTTTAGAATAGTTCTAGATTTACAGAAAAATTGTGGAGATAATAACCATGTACACCATACCCAATTTCCCTTATTACTATTATCTTACTTTTGTATGGGGAAAATATAACATGAAGTGAAACATCAGTGAAAGAGTTAGTGAGAAACCTCACTTCTCTAGTATCTCCAATATCCAGCAATGCTGTTCTAGACCAAGTTGTTAAAGGAAAAACTGGAACAGTAGCGCCATAAAACTTCAGATCTTGAGCTGACCATCCTTTCAATAGTTTAACAATATTCAATAGTCTACCCTGTAAATAGGAAATCAAATTCATTTTGATACACTGTGAGCACTAACACAACACCCTGACCCTCAGTAATGCGACCCCCTCCATCCATCCCCCCCCCCCAATACAAATATAAATTCACTTTTGGACTTGCAGTTTCTTTATCCATCCTTGTGTTTGGAGTCTTATTCCTTATCTCTACTAGTCTGCACTATCGTCTTATTAAGTTTCGCTATCTTCAGGCAACAGACTCTACGCAAAGGGTCCTGGCGTCTATATATACTCTTTAGGTTAATGAGGAGCGACTCACTACAGCTCTGGTTGCCCAAAATCAGTGGTTTCCATGGTATGGCTTGACATCACAAAGCCTCATCTTTACCATCCAGGAAAGCTGGGGGTGGCAGAGGATGCATAAATCTCAGACACTCTGGTAATAGGAGAGAGACCTCCCTCTTAACTCCGAAATTTTTTCCCAAATTGTCCTCTCACACTCTTTCATTTCCTCTAGTTCCATTATAGTCCAGCATATGGCAGGAAGGTGGTGTTTCCTCCAAGACAATTGCCATACCCCCCCGTCATTTCAGTGGTCCATTCCACTATGTTCAGATATGACCATTTCCTAGGATTTTGAGTGTTGTTTTAATGGATGTTTTATTTTAAAATAGTTTGAGGTTTACAGAAAAATTGTGAAGATAATAACTATGTACACCATACCCAATTTCACTTATTATTAATATCTTATTTATGTATGGGACAAATGTAACATGAAATGAATCATCAGTGAAACAGAGTGAAACCTCACTTCTCTAGTATCTCTAATATACAGAAATGCTGTTCTAGAGCAAGTTGTTAAAGGAAAAAACTGGACCAGTTGCGGCATAAAACTTCAGATCTTGAGCTGACCATCCTTTCAATAATTTAACAATATTCCATAGTCTACCATTTAAAAAGGAAATCAAATTCATTATTATACACTACCAGCACTAACACAACACCCTTTTCCTCATGACAGCGACCACCACCATCCATCCCACCCCCTCCCCAATACAAACATAAATTCACTTTTGGACTTGCAGTTCCTTCATCCATCCTTGTGTTTGGAGTTTCATTCCTTATCTCTACTAGTCTACAATATCGTCTTATTACCTTTCGCTATCTTGAGGCAACAGACACTATTCAAAGGGTCCTGGCTTCTATATATACTCCTTATTTTAAAGAGGATCCACTCACCTCAGCTCTTGTTGCCCAAAATCAGTGGTTGCCATGGTGTGGCTTGACATCACAAAGCCTCAGCTTGACCATCCAGGAAGGGTGGGGGTGGCAGAGGATGGGGAAACCCAGAAACTCTGGATATAGAACAGAGACCTTCCTCTTAACTTCTAAATTTTTCCCAAATTGTCCTCTCCCTCTGTCTCATTTCTAGTTCCATTATAGTACAGCATATGGCAGGGAGGTGGTGTTTCCTCTAAGACAATTCCCATAGTCCCCCGTCATTTCAGTGGTCCATTCCACTATGTTAGAATATTAAAGTTTCCAAGGATTTTGAGTGTTGTTTTAATGGGTGTTTTATTTTAGAATAGTTCTAGATTTACAGAAAAATTGTGGAGATAATAACCATGTACACCATACCCAATTTCCCTTATTACTATTATCTTACTTTTGTATGGGGAAAATATAACATGAAGTGAAACATCAGTGAAAGAGTTAGTGAGAAACCTCACTTCTCTAGTATCTCCAATATCCAGCAATGCTGTTCTAGACCAAGTTGTTAAAGGAAAAACTGGAACAGTAGCGCCATAAAACTTCAGATCTTGAGCTGACCATCCTTTCAATAGTTTAACAATATTCAATAGTCTACCCTGTAAATAGGAAATCAAATTCATTTTGATACACTGTGAGCACTAACACAACACCCTGACCCTCAGTAATGCGACCCCCTCCATCCATCCCCCCCCCAATACAAATATAAATTCACTTTTGGACTTGCAGTTTCTTTATCCATCCTTGTGTTTGGAGTCTTATTCCTTATCTCTACTAGTCTGCACTATCGTCTTATTAAGTTTCGCTATCTTCAGGCAACAGACTCTACGCAAAGGGTCCTGGCGTCTATATATACTCTTTAGGTTAATGAGGAGCGACTCACTACAGCTCTGGTTGCCCAAAATCAGTGGTATCCATGGTATGGCTTGACATCACAAAGCCTCATCTTTACCATCCAGGAAAGCTGGGGGTGGCAGAGGATGCATAAATCTCAGACACTCTGGTAATAGGAGAGAGACCTCCCTCTTAACTCCGAAATTTTTTCCCAAATTGTCCTCTCACACTCTTTCATTTCCTCTAGTTCCATTATAGTCCAGCATATGGCAGGAAGGTGGTGTTTCCTCCAAGACAATTGCCATACCCCCCCGTCATTTCAGTGGTCCATTCCACTATGTTCAGATATGACCATTTCCTAGGATTTTGAGTGTTGTTTTAATGGATGTTTTATTTTAAAATAGTTTGAGGTTTACAGAAAAATTGTGAAGATAATAACTATGTACACCATACCCAATTTCACTTATTATTAATATCTTATTTATGTATGGGACAAATGTAACATGAAATGAATCATCAGTGAAACAGAGTGAAACCTCACTTCTCTAGTATCTCTAATATACAGAAATGCTGTTCTAGAGCAAGTTGTTAAAGGAAAAAACTGGACCAGTTGCGGCATAAAACTTCAGATCTTGAGCTGACCATCCTTTCAATAATTTAACAATATTCCATAGTCTACCATTTAAAAAGGAAATCAAATTCATTATTATACACTACCAGCACTAACACAACACCCTTTTCCTCATGACAGCGACCACCACCATCCATCCCACCCCCTCCCCAATACAAACATAAATTCACTTTTGGACTTGCAGTTCCTTCATCCATCCTTGTGTTTGGAGTTTCATTCCTTATCTCTACTAGTCTACATTATCGTCTTATTACCTTTCGCTATCTTGAGGCAACAGACACTATTCAAAGGGTCCTGGCTTCTATATATACTCCTTATTTTAAAGAGGATCCACTCACCTCAGCTCTTGTTGCCCAAAATCAGTGGTTGCCATGGTGTGGCTTGACATCACAAAGCCTCAGCTTGACCATCCAGGAAGGGTGGGGGTGGCAGAGGATGGGGAAACCCAGAAACTCTGGATATAGAACAGAGACCTTCCTCTTAACTTCTAAATTTTTCCCAAATTGTCCTCTCCCTCTGTCTCATTTCTAGTTCCATTATAGTACAGCATATGGCAGGGAGGTGGTGTTTCCTCTAAGACAATTCCCATACTCCCCCGTCATTTCAGTGGTCCATTCCACTATGTTAGAATATTAAAGTTTCCAAGGATTTTGAGTGTTGTTTTAATGGGTGTTTTATTTTAGAATAGTTCTAGATTTACAGAAAAATTGTGGAGATAATAACCATGTACACCATACCCAATTTCCCTTATTACTATTATCTTACTTTTGTATGGGGAAAATATAACATGAAGTGAAACATCAGTGAAAGAGTTAGTGAGAAACCTCACTTCTCTAGTATCTCCAATATCCAGCAATGCTGTTCTAGACCAAGTTGTTAAAGGAAAAACTGGAACAGTAGCGCCATAAAACTTCAGATCTTGAGCTGACCATCCTTTCAATAGTTTAACAATATTCAATAGTCTACCCTGTAAATAGGAAATCAAATTCATTTTGATACACTGTGAGCACTAACACAACACCCTGACCCTCAGTAATGCGACCCCCTCCATCCATCCCCGCCCCCCAATACAAATATAAATTCACTTTTGGACTTGCAGTTTCTTTATCCATCCTTGTGTTTGGAGTCTTATTCCTTATCTCTACTAGTCTGCACTATCGTCTTATTAAGTTTCGCTATCTTCAGGCAACAGACTCTACGCAAAGGGTCCTGGCGTCTATATATACTCTTTAGGTTAATGAGGAGCGACTCACTACAGCTCTGGTTGCCCAAAATCAGTGGTTTCCATGGTATGGCTTGACATCACAAAGCCTCATCTTTACCATCCAGGAAAGCTGGGGGTGGCAGAGGATGCATAAATCTCAGACACTCTGGTAATAGGAGAGAGACCTCCCTCTTAACTCCGAAATTTTTTCCCAAATTGTCCTCTCACACTCTTTCATTTCCTCTAGTTCCATTATAGTCCAGCATATGGCAGGAAGGTGGTGTTTCCTCCAAGACAATTGCCATACCCCCCCGTCATTTCAGTGGTCCATTCCACTATGTTCAGATATGACCATTTCCTAGGATTTTGAGTGTTGTTTTAATGGATGTTTTATTTTAAAATAGTTTGAGGTTTACAGAAAAATTGTGAAGATAATAACTATGTACACCATACCCAATTTCACTTATTATTAATATCTTATTTATGTATGGGACAAATGTAACATGAAATGAATCATCAGTGAAACAGAGTGAAACCTCACTTCTCTAGTATCTCTAATATACAGAAATGCTGTTCTAGAGCAAGTTGTTAAAGGAAAAAACTGGACCAGTTGCGGCATAAAACTTCAGATCTTGAGCTGACCATCCTTTCAATAATTTAACAATATTCCATAGTCTACCATTTAAAAAGGAAATCAAATTCATTATTATACACTACCAGCACTAACACAACACCCTTTTCCTCATGACAGCGACCACCACCATCCATCCCACCCCCTCCCCAATACAAACATAAATTCACTTTTGGACTTGCAGTTCCTTCATCCATCCTTGTGTTTGGAGTTTCATTCCTTATCTCTACTAGTCTACAATATCGTCTTATTACCTTTCGCTATCTTGAGGCAACAGACACTATTCAAAGGGTCCTGGCTTCTATATATACTCCTTATTTTAAAGAGGATCCACTCACCTCAGCTCTTGTTGCCCAAAATCAGTGGTTGCCATGGTGTGGCTTGACATCACAAAGCCTCAGCTTGACCATCCAGGAAGGGTGGGGGTGGCAGAGGATGGGGAAACCCAGAAACTCTGGATATAGAACAGAGACCTTCCTCTTAACTTCTAAATTTTTCCCAAATTGTCCTCTCCCTCTGTCTCATTTCTAGTTCCATTATAGTACAGCATATGGCAGGGAGGTGGTGTTTCCTCTAAGACAATTCCCATAGTCCCCCGTCATTTCAGTGGTCCATTCCACTATGTTAGAATATTAAAGTTTCCAAGGATTTTGAGTGTTGTTTTAATGGGTGTTTTATTTTAGAATAGTTCTAGATTTACAGAAAAATTGTGGAGATAATAACCATGTACACCATACCCAATTTCCCTTATTACTATTATCTTACTTTTGTATGGGGAAAATATAACATGAAGTGAAACATCAGTGAAAGAGTTAGTGAGAAACCTCACTTCTCTAGTATCTCCAATATCCAGCAATGCTGTTCTAGACCAAGTTGTTAAAGGAAAAACTGGAACAGTAGCGCCATAAAACTTCAGATCTTGAGCTGACCATCCTTTCAATAGTTTAACAATATTCAATAGTCTACCCTGTAAATAGGAAATCAAATTCATTTTGATACACTGTGAGCACTAACACAACACCCTGACCCTCAGTAATGCGACCCCCTCCATCCATCCCCCCCCCAATACAAATATAAATTCACTTTTGGACTTGCAGTTTCTTTATCCATCCTTGTGTTTGGAGTCTTATTCCTTATCTCTACTAGTCTGCACTATCGTCTTATTAAGTTTCGCTATCTTCAGGCAACAGACTCTACGCAAAGGGTCCTGGCGTCTATATATACTCTTTAGGTTAATGAGGAGCGACTCACTACAGCTCTGGTTGCCCAAAAATCAGTGGTTTCCATGGTATGGCTTGACATCACAAAGCCTCATCTTTACCATCCAGGAAAGCTGGGGGTGGCAGAGGATGCATAAATCTCAGACACTCTGGTAATAGGAGAGAGACCTCCCTCTTAACTCCGAAATTTTTTCCCAAATTGTCTTCTCACACTCTTTCATTTCCTCTAGTTCCATTATAGTCCAGCATATGGCAGGAAGGTGGTGTTTCCTCCAAGACAATTGCCATACCCCCCCGTCATTTCAGTGGTCCATTCCACTATGTTCAGATATGACCATTTCCTAGGATTTTGAGTGTTGTTTTAATGGATGTTTTATTTTAAAATAGTTTGAGGTTTACAGAAAAATTGTGAAGATAATAACTATGTACACCATACCCAATTTCACTTATTATTAATATCTTATTTATGTATGGGACAAATGTAACATGAAATGAATCATCAGTGAAACAGAGTGAAACCTCACTTCTCTAGTATCTCTAATATACAGAAATGCTGTTCTAGAGCAAGTTGTTAAAGGAAAAAACTGGACCAGTTGCGGCATAAAACTTCAGATCTTGAGCTGACCATCCTTTCCATAGTCTACCATGTAAAAAGGAAATCAAATTCATTATTATACACTGCCAGCACTAACACAACACCCTTTTCCTCATGACAGCGACCACCACCATCCATCCCACCCCCTCCCCAATACAAACATAAATTCACTTTTGGACTTGCAGTTCCTTCATCCATCCTTTTTTTGGAGTCTCATTCCTTATCTCTACTAGTCTACAATATCGTCTTATTACCTTTCACTATCTTGAGGCAACAGACACCATTCAAAGGGTCCTGGCTTCTATATATACTCCTTAGTTTAATGAGGATCCACTCACCTCAGCTCTTGTTGCCCAAAATCAGTGGTTGCCATGGTGTGGCTTGACATCACAAAGCCTCAGCTTGACCATCCAGGAAGGGTGGGGGTGGCAGAGGATGGGGAAACCCAGACACTCTGGATATAGAACAGAGACCTTCCTCTTAACTCCTAAATTTTTCCCAAATTGTCCTCTCACTCTGTCTCATTTCCTCTAGTTCCATTATACTACAGCATATGGCAGGGAGGTGGTGTTTCCTCTAAGACAATTCCCATACTCCCGTCATTTCAGTGGTCCATTCCACTATGTTAGAATATTAAAGTTTCCAAGGATTTTGAGTGTTGTTTTAATGGGTGTTTTATTTTAGAATAGTTCTAGATTTACAGAAAAATTGTGGAGATAATAACCATGTACACCATACCCAATTTCCCTTATTACTATTATCTTACTTTTGTATGGGGAAAATATAACATGAAGTGAAACATCAGTGAAAGAGTTAGTGAGAAACCTCACTTCTCTAGTATCTCCAATATCCAGCAATGCTGTTCTAGACCAAGTTGTTAAAGGAAAAACTGGACCAGTTGCGGCATAAAACTTCAGATCTTGAGCTGACCATTCTTTCAATAGTTTAACAATATTCAATAGTCTACCCTGTAAATAGGAAATCAAATTCATTTTGATACACTGTGAGCACTAACACAACACCCTGACCCTCAGTAATGCGACCCCCTCCATCCATCCCCCCCCCAATACAAATATAAATTCACTTTTGGACTTGCAGTTTCTTTATCCATCCTTGTGTTTGGAGTCTTATTCCTTATCTCTACTAGTCTGCACTATCGTCTTATTAAGTTTCGCTATCTTCAGGCAACAGACTCTACGCAAAGGGTCCTGGCGTCTATATATACTCTTTAGGTTAATGAGGAGCGACTCACTACAGCTCTGGTTGCCCAAAATCAGTGGTTTCCATGGTATGGCTTGACATCACAAAGCCTCATCTTTACCATCCAGGAAAGCTGGGGGTGGCAGAGGATGCATAAATCTCAGACACTCTGGTAATAGGAGAGAGACCTCCCTCTTAACTCCGAAATTTTTTCCCAAATTGTCCTCTCACACTCTTTCATTTCCTCTAGTTCCATTATAGTCCAGCATATGGCAGGAAGGTGGTGTTTCCTCCAAGACAATTGCCATACTCCCCCGTCATTTCAGTGGTCCATTCCACTATGTTCAGATATGACCATTTCCTAGGATTTTGAGTGTTGTTTTAATGGATGTTTTATTTTAAAATAGTTTGAGATTTACAGAAAAATTGTGAAGATAATAACTATGTACACCATACCCAATTTCACTTATTATTAATATCTTATTTATGTATGGGACAAATGTAACATGAAATGAATCATCAGTGAAACAGAGTGAAACCACACTTCTCTAGTATCTCTAATATACAGAAATGCTGTTCTAGAGCAAGTTGTTAAAGGAAAAAACTGGACCAGTTGCGGCATAAAACTTCAGATCTTGAGCTGACCATCCTTTCAATAATTTAACAATATTCCATAGTCTACCATTTAAAAAGGAAATCAAATTCATTATTATACACTACCAGCACTAACACAACACCCTTTTCCTCATGACAGCGACCACCACCATCCATCCCACCCCCTCCCCAATACAAACATAAATTCACTTTTGGACTTGCAGTTCCTTCATCCATCCTTGTGTTTGGAGTTTCATTCCTTATCTCTACTAGTCTACAATATCGTCTTATTACCTTTCGCTATCTTGAGGCAACAGACACTATTCAAAGGGTCCTGGCTTCTATATATACTCCTTATTTTAAAGAGGATCCACTCACCTCAGCTCTTGTTGCCCAAAATCAGTGGTTGCCATGGTGTGGCTTGACATCACAAAGCCTCAGCTTGACCATCCAGGAAGGGTGGGGGTGGCAGAGGATGGGGAAACCCAGAAACTCTGGATATAGAACAGAGACCTTCCTCTTAACTTCTAAATTTTTCCCAAATTGTACTCTCCCTCTGTCTCATTTCTAGTTCCATTATAGTACAGCATATGGCAGGGAGGTGGTGTTTCCTCTAAGACAATTCCCATACTCCCCCGTCATTTCAGTGGTCCATTCCACTATGTTAGAATATTAAAGTTTCCAAGGATGTTGAGTGTTGTTTTAATGGGTGTTTTATTTTAGAATAGTTCTAGATTTACAGAAAAATTGTGGAGATAATAACCATGTACACCATACCCAATTTCCCTTATTACTATTATCTTACTTTTGTATGGGGAAAATATAACATGAAGTGAAACATCAGTGAAAGAGTTAGTGAGAAACCTCACTTCTCTAGTATCTCCAATATCCAGCAATGCTGTTCTAGACCAAGTTGTTAAAGGAAAAACTGGAACAGTAGCGCCATAAAACTTCAGATCTTGAGCTGACCATCCTTTCAATAGTTTAACAATATTCAATAGTCTACCATGTAAATAGGAAATCAAATTCATTTTGATACACTGTGAGCACTAACACAACACCCTGACCCTCAGGAATGCGACCCCTACCATCCATTCTCCCCCCCAATACAAATATAAATTCACTTTTGGACTTGCAGTTTCTTTATCCATCCTTGTGTTTGGAGTCTTATTCCTTATCTCTACTAGTCTGCACTATCGTCTTATTAAGTTTCGCTATCTTCAGGCAACAGACTCTACGCAAAGGGTCCTGGCGTCTATATATACTCTTTAGGTTAATGAGGAGCGACTCACTACAGCTCTGGTTGCCCAAAATCAGTGGTTGCCATGGTATGGCTTGACATCACAAAGCCTCATCTTTACCATCCAGGAAGGCCGGGGGTGGCAGAGGATGCATAAATCTCAGACACTCTGGTAATAGGAGAGAGACCTCCCTCTTAACTACTAAATTTTTTCCCAAATTGTCCTCTCACACTCTTTCATTTCCTCTAGTTCCATTATAGTCAAGCATATGGGAGGAAGGTGGTGTTTCCTCCAAGACAATTGCCATACTCCCCCGTCATTTCAGTGGTCCATTCCACTATGTTCAGATATGACCATTTCCTAGGATTTTGAGTGTTGTTTTAATGGATTTTTTATTTTAGAATATTTCCAGATTTACAGAAAAATTGTGAAGATAATAACCATATATACCGTACCCAATTTCCATTATTACCAATATCTTACTTATGTATGGGGGAAATGTAACATGAATTGAATCATCAGTGAAACAGAGTGAAACCTCACTTCTCTAGTATCTCCAATATCCAGCAATGCTGTTCTAGTCCAAGTTGTTAAAGGAAAAACTGGACCAGTCGTGGCATAAAACTTCAGCTCTTGAGCTGACCATCCTTTCAATAGTTTAACAAGATTCAATAGTCTGCCATGTAAAAAGGAAATCAAATTCTTTATTATTCACTGCCAGCACTAACACAACACCCTGTTCCTTAGGACTGTGACCACCACCATCCTTCCCACCCCCTTCCCTGTTATGAGTTGGCTCAGCGACATAGACCACTGACTCAGATTTATATTTAGGAACCTTTATTAAGCTGGCCAGCTGTCTGCAGTCCCAGCACCTAGCCGAAGCAAAGGCAGAACTGCAGCAATGAATGCAAGCATTATATCCTATTTATTTGCAAAAACTATAAAGTTCCAAAACCTTGTTTACACAATTTGTTCCTGACACAGTATAGCATTATCACATTCCTATCTATGTTTTCCGGGAACAGAGAGCACAGTATATTGAGGAGGGACCATAAGACCATATCTCAATACCTGACCTGATGTCAATACCTTCCTATCTGTCTGTTCCAGGAACAGACGGTACCGCACACCCCTATTTGCAGTCCACTACATTACCTACTGTTCTTAATTGGATATCAAATATTTTACTCAGCATCATTCTCTAAAATTCTGGAGTACTGGGTGTATAAAACCATTTACTTTACAGCCTGTTTCCAAAAGCTGTTGTAGTTCCTCAAGAGCTGGCGAGGTAGTGGCTGCAGGTGGCGTAGGTCTGGGGCTCCCAGGGCTTTGTGACCCCAGGGGAACAGGAGGTTTAGCTGGGCCTGGGTGCAGTGGCTGGCCTGGCCTCTATGGCTTGTCTAGGGGACAGAAGGGGCCAATCGGGTTGGACCACCGGGGAAGAGTTCGGTTTTGAATGGTGAAGAGCTGGCCAGGGTCTCGGCCGCTTACATAGAGTCTTAGTCCCCACCTCTTTCCCCCTTCCCTTTGGTCAGTCTGCCAGGCAAGAGGCACGAGGAGGATGGGGTTACAATTTCTGATCGTGCAGTTCTTCTTCCTGGCCCCAGGTCGAACCTCTGTTCAGATGGAGGAGCTTGTTGGTGGGAGGTTTTTTCCATGGGGCTAGGGTTTCACAACCCCAAAAGGCACAATAGAAGTCACCCTCTCCTCCACAGTTCCTACCCCCTTCCCAGGGGCAGACATAATGTCAAGTGTGGCACAATTCTTGCTCTAGGGTTAGGTCTCCGCACCCGTAACCCCTGGCTTTGGTGACCCAGGGATGGCCCCCTGAGCCATACACAGTGGATGCAGTTTTGCTAGGGGAATTTCCCCAGCTTTCTCCAAACAGTTCACAGAGATCTGTTGGGATGACCGGCATCCCTGTTCCATCAACAGAGCCTATAACAGTCCCATCAATAGTACCTGGGACCTCCCAAGAGTAATTTCTGGCTGAATGGGGATTTCCCAGTCCCTGCTGCAGGCAGATGAGGAGAGTTAGGAAGAACACTGAGTGAGTCTGACCTTCAAAGTGTATCCGGTCTTCTGGACCCGCCACCCCTCGACGCTGTCATTCATTTTCTTAACCTGCGTACAATGGATCCAGTGCCTCTTTCCTGCAACTTTGATGGCGGTTGGAGTGCTCAGCACCACCTGGTAAGGTCCATCCCATCTAGGTTCCAGGCTGCTAGGGACAGGGCGCTGCACCCAGAGGAGATCTTCCGGAGAGAAGGCAGGCTCTGTTGGACTGGATCGCAGCATGTCCTCCTCCCGTAAGGCTCTCACCACCCGTCCTGCTGATGAGGTGCTGCTCTGCAAAGCCTGTAAGGACAGTGCTGTCTCTGCCTTGGTTGGGTATGCCTCAGGCCAGCCAGAGAAGGTATCAATGAAAACCAGCAAGTATTTATACCCTCCTTGTCCTCCTGGTATCTAGGTGAGGTCCACTTCCCAGTGTTCTCCAGGGTTCTGTCCTCGGAATCGCTGCGCTGACGTGGACACAGCAGGGGGCCCTTGGTTTACCCGGGTACACACTTGGCACCTCCTAGCCACATCTTGGGATATTTTTCTGGAGCCCTGGGATGTAAAATTCTCTTCCCAGTAGTTCTGATATCTTCGTTCCCCCCAGGTGGGTGCTCTGGTGGGTCTGGAAAGCGATGGTCCGCCCCAGGGCTTCTGGCACTATAGGCCTACCATCTGGCAGGATTAGCCATCCAGCCTCCCCTTCCTGGGCCCCTAGTTTCACAGCTAGCCTCTGCTCCCCCATCACATAAGTAGGCTTCTCTGGGAGCCTTCGTGCTGGCAGTGCTACGAGAACTTCTCGGGGCCCTACTGGTCTTTTAGCCTTGTCCTTGGCAGTTTGATCTGCAAGTCGATTTCCCGGTGCTTCGGGACTATCACCCTTCTGGTGCCCTCGGCAATGAATTACTGCCAATTCTTTCAGCCCCCATATGGTTGCCAGGAGGTTAAGTATCTCAGAAGCATTTTTAATGTCCTTTCCTCCTGAGGTCAGGAGGCCTCTTTCCTAATATCGGGGCCCATGCACGTGTACAGGGGTGAAAGCATACCAACTATCTGTGAAAATGTTCACTCTTTTTCCTTTTCCCCACCAGAGGGCCTGAGTGAGTGCTATAAGTTCTGGCTTTTGGGTTAAGGTGCCTGGCCCTAAGGCCTGTGCCCAGGGAACATCCTTGTGTGTCACCACTGCTGCCCCCGCATACCAGGTACCTTCCTCTACGAAGTGGCTCCCATTAGTGTAGAGGGTCTCATCTGGATTCTGCAGGGGCTGGTCCACTAGATCCTCTCAGAGGGAAGTGAGGGAAGTCAGTGTGTCCTCGTACTCATGCAAAGGGGCCTCTGCCTCCTCGTCAGGGAGGAGTGTGGCGGGGTTTAAGGCAGCTGTTTTCAGGAAGCTGACTCGTGGTGGGTCTAACAGTAACACCTGGTACTGGGTAATGCGGACATTGGACATCCATCTCTCCCGGGGGGGCTCCTTAATAAGGTCTCAACTGCATGCGGAGCCACTACTTGGAGATTTCGGCCAGAGGTTAACTTTGAGGTTTCCTTTACCAGGAGTGCAGTGGCTGCAATGGTCTCAAGCAGTTGGGCCATCCCGAGGCCACTGGGTCAAGTCCCTTAAAGAGATAGGCTACGGGGCGTTTCCATGGTTCTAGGGGTTGTGTGAGGACCCCTTTTGCCACCCCTTTGCTTTCAGATACATATAGCTGAAAGGGTTTGGTTAGGTCTGGCAGATCGAGTGCTGGGGCGCTTAACAAGGCTTCTTTCAGTCTCTTATAAGCCTCTTCCTCCTTTTCTGTCCCAACCAAGGCGTCCTTGGTTCCCTCATTGCAGAGTATAGTGTTCTCGCAATTTCTGCAAAACCTAGTATCCATAGCCTGCAATCCCCAACTGCCCTGAGGAACTCCCGGACTTGCCTTTTTGCTGGTAGGCCTGTGGATTGACAAAATGGCCTTTATTCTGCTACTGAATAAATTTCGCCTACCCCCTTCTATGTTGTAACCCAAATATGTTATTCGGGTAGTGCATAGCTGAGCTTTCTTGGTTGAGATCCGATACCCCAAATGATCTAGGGTGGTCAGCAACTCTCGAGTGGCCTGTCTAGAGTCCTGTTCCTCCTCCGTTGCCAGTAGGAGGTCGTCTACATAGTGGAGCAGAGTCACCCGTAGATGGTCCTGAAGGAACTCCCGGAGGTCGTGGTTCAGGGCCTCATAGAACAGAGTGGGTGGGTTCTTAAACCCTTGTGGCAACCTAGTCCAAGTTAACTGTCCAGACTCTCCCTCTGTCGGGTCCACCCACTCGAAGGCGAAAATAGAGTGACTCTGCTTTGCCAAGGGAAGGGAGAAAAAGGCATCCTTGAGGTTTAAAACAGTATAGAACCGGTGTTCTGGCTTGAGGAGGCTGAGAACAGTGTAAGGGTTCGGAACCGTGGGATGGATAGTCTCAACCCTCTTGTTTACTTCCCTTAAGTCCTGCACTGGCCTGAAATCCTCAGTCCCTGGTTTCTGTATTGGCAACAGGGGAGTCTTCCAAGCAGATTGGTAAGGAATCAAGATTCCAGCCTCTTTCAGCCTCTTAATGTGCTTGGGGATTCCCACTCTTGCTTTCTGGCTCATTGGATGTTGCCGGACTCTGACTGGAGTGTTACTGCTGGTTACCTGGACTACAATTAGAGGCCGGTGTTTAGCTAACCCTGGCGGATTGTCCTATGCCCAAACTCCCAGGACAGCCTGCCTTAGTTGTTGGAGATAGGCATCTGCGGAGACTTCCCCAGGCTCCTCCTCATGTAGTAAGTATTCCTCCTGTAAGGGCAATGTCAGAAGATAGATCCCCACAGTCCCTGGGTCTTGCAACTTGACCTCTGGCCCTGGCCCTTCAAAAGAGTTTGTGGCCCGTAATTTACTTAGCAAGTCCCAGCCTAGCAGAGGGTAAGGGCACTCTGGCATTACTAGGAATGAGTGAGTCACTGAGCCATTTCCTAGGTCGCTGATCTGACCTTTAGTCCATGGGTAGGATTGCACTTTTCCACTTGCCCCTTTGATGGAGATTTTGTTCTTAGAGACAGGACGCACTGGCTGTGGCACGACAGAGAAGGTGGCTCACGTGTCCACAAGGAAGTCCACCTTTTGGCCCCCCACTGTCAGAGTTATCCTGGGCTCTTGGGGGCCAGCTGAGCCCTGACAACCCTAATCCACCTGCTCCACCAGCACGGGAGTAGGTTCCCCCGAATGTTCAGGGCACTCCCTTTACTAGTGTCCTTCCATTTTGCAAAGTGCACACTGATTTCTTCCAAGCCTGGGTTGGACTCCTTTTCTCCCACGAGGCTTTCCTTTATTCTTATTGTCACTCCGGCCCATTGGGCCTTTTTCCTCATTCAGGGCCAGGAGGACCTTGGCCATCTGGGTGTTTAAACCTGCCGTCCGGTCCTCCCGATTGTTGGAAACCTTCTGGGCAACCTCAACCAACTCAGAGATTGATTTCCCCTCAAAGCCTTCTAACTTCTGCAATATTTTCTAATATCTGGAGCCGACTGGGAAACAAATGCTACGATGACAGCCCTCCGATTTTCTGGGGCATCAGGGTCAATGGGGGTATACACCCGATAGGCCTCGCACAGCCTCTCCAGGAAAGATGCCGGGCTCTCATTAGGCTCCTGGACTGTCTCTGTCACTTTAGAGAGGTTTGTGGGTCTCTGAGCAGCAGCTCGGATGCCCCCCAAGAGAGCCTGGCGATACCGATTGAGAGCCTCCTTTCCCCTCTCACTATTGGGATTTCAGTCAGGTCGCCTGGAGGGAAACACAGTCTCTAATCTATCTTGGTCAGAGGTAGGCTGCCCATCCAGACCCAGTACAAATCTCATCCTTTCTGCCTTGACTCTCTCTCTCTCTCCTCTGAAATGAAAAGAGTTTGCATCAACTGTTGGCAATCATCCAGGGTAGGTTGATGGGTAAAAAACACAGACTCTAAAAGAGAGATTAACCGCTGTGGGTTCTGGGAGAAAGAAGGATTCTGGTTCTTCGAATTGTACAGGTCACTGGTAGAAAAGGGGACATAGACCATGAAAGGATGCCCATCTGGACCCAAACCTAAGGGCCTGCCTGTCGTAGCGGCAGCATAGGAACTACAGGACTGGCGGATGCTGCTGGGTCCTGTAGGTTCTTTCTCTCTCTCTCTCTCTCTCTCTCTCTCTCTCTCTCTCTCTCTCTCTCTACCTGCTGTCCCTTGCCTAGTGTGAAGAGGGGAGAACGAAGCCCAGTCCTGGACTGGTGTTTTCGGAGGAAAGGAAACCAGCTGTGGGGGAGACATTGGTTCTGGACCAGGGTCTTTAGCCACCATTAGGCCGGCGGGTAGGGGAGCATATGGGGGAGGCCTGACCCTGGGAAGTGCCTCCTCACTTGGACCCTGGAGAAAAGGGAGATTTTTGTTCTTCTGGGCCGAAGCCAAGAGGACTGTCTGTCTCCCTCACAATTTTCCCCTTGGGAGGCAAGCCATCATCCACCTGGGTTTCTTGGCCAATATGTGAACAAAAACCTAAATATAAGGAATTTGATTAGGATGCCCTGGGCGGCCGTATATGACATAATGGACCTGGTAGGCAGTGGTCAGATCAAAAGACCCTGCATCAGGCAACCCCTCCTGGAAAGTGGGCCACTCCCGTTCACAGAATTGCTGTAAATCAATAAGCATTAACATTGTAACTTTGAAATCTGCCCCAGAACTTCAGTTTCTTTCACTTCACACAGACTCTCATACTTACATTCATACACCAGACAGTCTGAGTTTTGACTTCTAACAATTGTTTATTCAGAGTTTAAACAATCCAACCAATTCCTGACTAATTGCCTAAGAGAGCTCTATGGCTTCCCGGGAGGTGATCAAGCTCCCCTTCCACTCACTCGGAGTGGGCCAGACTGGTAGGGGGTCGACGAAGATGACTGACCCTAACCCATATGACAAAGACAAAGACAACAAAGAACAAAGACAAGGTAAATCAGCCAAATGCAACCTAAGGCTGCCTGGAACCTGCAGTTCACTCCTTGAAGTCCTGAAAATTTTTCAAAAAACATTGCAGCAGGGTGTACACAGAGGAAAAACTTTTTGACAATAAACACCAAGACAAACAAATACCAAACAGACAATACCAGTGCAGCCTACAGCCGCACAAACCAGGACCCCAGCCAACATCGTGGGTGCGGGTCAGGGGCAGGAGTACCACTGCGTCCAGCCCTCCATATAGGTCCTTCCGTGGGACGTACCAATTCCAATTTAATGACCGGGCCTTACTTCTCTCAAGAGTCCAGTTGGCTCGGCTTCCGAATTGAAAGTTTTGGGTGGACTGGAGGCCTCCTTGGTAGTCGTTCTCCACCGGTGTGGGTTATCTCGCTGAGTGCCCGGAGACAAATGGGGGAGAGCCTCCTGCCCTAAAAAAGGGGTCCCTCTCCTCCCTGCCGGTTATCTCTCTGCGGCCTCCAAATGTAATGGGTTAGCTTAGTGAGATAGACCAATGACTCAGAATTTAAATTTAGGAACCTTTATTAAGGTGGCCGGCTTTCTGCATTCCCAGGACCCCACTGAAGCAAACGTGGAATTTCCCTTATTACTAATATCTTACTTATGTATGGGGCAAATGTAACATGAAGTGAATCATGAGTGAAACAGAGTGAAACCTCACTTCTCTAGTATCTCCAATATCCAGCAATGCTCTTCTAGACCAAGTTGTTAAAGGAAAAAACTCGACAGGTTGTGGCATAAAACTTCAGCTCTTGAGCTGACCATCCTTTCAATAGTTTAACAAGATTCAATAGTCTGCCATGTAAAAAGGAAATCAAATTCTTTATTATTCACTGCCAGCACTAACACAACACCCTGTTCCTTAGGACTGTGACCACCACCATCCTTCCCACCCCCTTCCCTGTTATGAGTTGGCTCAGCGACATAGACCACTGACTCAGATTTATATTTAGGAACCTTTATTAAGCTGGCCAGCTGTCTGCAGTCCCAGCACCTAGCCGAAGCAAAGGCAGAACTGCAGCAATGAATGCAAGCATTATATCCTATTTATTTGCAAAAACTATAAAGTTCCAAAACCTTGTTTACACAATTTGTTCCTGACACAGTATAGCATTATCACATTCCTATCTATGTTTTCCGGGAACAGAGAGCACAGTATATTGAGGAGGGACCATAAGACCATATCTCAATACCTGACCTGATGTCAATACCTTCCTATCTGTCTGTTCCAGGAACAGACGGTACCGCACACCCCTATTTGCAGTCCACTACATTACCTACTGTTCTTAATTGGATATCAAATATTTTACTCAGCATCATTCTCTAAAATTCTGGAGTACTGGGTGTATAAAACCATTTACTTTACAGCCTGTTTCCAAAAGCTGTTGTAGTTCCTCAAGAGCTGGCGAGGTAGTGGCTGCAGGTGGCGTAGGTCTGGGGCTCCCAGGGCTTTGTGACCCCAGGGGAACAGGAGGTTTAGCTGGGCCTGGGTGCAGTGGCTGGCCTGGCCTCTATGGCTTGTCTAGGGGACAGAAGGGGCCAATCGGGTTGGACCACCGGGGAAGAGTTCGGTTTTGAATGGTGAAGAGCTGGCCAGGGTCTCGGCCGCTTACATAGAGTCTTAGTCCCCACCTCTTTCCCCCTTCCCTTTGGTCAGTCTGCCAGGCAAGAGGCACGAGGAGGATGGGGTTACAATTTCTGATCGTGCAGTTCTTCTTCCTGGCCCCAGGTCGAACCTCTGTTCAGATGGAGGAGCTTGTTGGTGGGAGGTTTTTTCCATGGGGCTAGGGTTTCACAACCCCAAAAGGCACAATAGAAGTCACCCTCTCCTCCACAGTTCCTACCCCCTTCCCAGGGGCAGACATAATGTCAAGTGTGGCACAATTCTTGCTCTAGGGTTAGGTCTCCGCACCCGTAACCCCTGGCTTTGGTGACCCAGGGATGGCCCCCTGAGCCATACACAGTGGATGCAGTTTTGCTAGGGGAATTTCCCCAGCTTTCTCCAAACAGTTCACAGAGATCTGTTGGGATGACCGGCATCCCTGTTCCATCAACAGAGCCTATAACAGTCCCATCAATAGTACCTGGGACCTCCCAAGAGTAATTTCTGGCTGAATGGGGATTTCCCAGTCCCTGCTGCAGGCAGATGAGGAGAGTTAGGAAGAACACTGAGTGAGTCTGACCTTCAAAGTGTATCCGGTCTTCTGGACCCGCCACCCCTCGACGCTGTCATTCATTTTCTTAACCTGCGTACAATGGATCCAGTGCCTCTTTCCTGCAACTTTGATGGCGGTTGGAGTGCTCAGCACCACCTGGTAAGGTCCATCCCATCTAGGTTCCAGGCTGCTAGGGACAGGGCGCTGCACCCAGAGGAGATCTTCCGGAGAGAAGGCAGGCTCTGTTGGACTGGATCGCAGCATGTCCTCCTCCCGTAAGGCTCTCACCACCCGTCCTGCTGATGAGGTGCTGCTCTGCAAAGCCTGTAAGGACAGTGCTGTCTCTGCCTTGGTTGGGTATGCCTCAGGCCAGCCAGAGAAGGTATCAATGAAAACCAGCAAGTATTTATACCCTCCTTGTCCTCCTGGTATCTAGGTGAGGTCCACTTCCCAGTGTTCTCCAGGGTTCTGTCCTCGGAATCGCTGCGCTGACGTGGACACAGCAGGGGGCCCTTGGTTTACCCGGGTACACACTTGGCACCTCCTAGCCACATCTTGGGATATTTTTCTGGAGCCCTGGGATGTAAAATTCTCTTCCCAGTAGTTCTGATATCTTCGTTCCCCCCAGGTGGGTGCTCTGGTGGGTCTGGAAAGCGATGGTCCGCCCCAGGGCTTCTGGCACTATAGGCCTACCATCTGGCAGGATTAGCCATCCAGCCTCCCCTTCCTGGGCCCCTAGTTTCACAGCTAGCCTCTGCTCCCCCATCACATAAGTAGGCTTCTCTGGGAGCCTTCGTGCTGGCAGTGCTACGAGAACTTCTCGGGGCCCTACTGGTCTTTTAGCCTTGTCCTTGGCAGTTTGATCTGCAAGTCGATTTCCCGGTGCTTCGGGACTATCACCCTTCTGGTGCCCTCGGCAATGAATTACTGCCAATTCTTTCAGCCCCCATATGGTTGCCAGGAGGTTAAGTATCTCAGAAGCATTTTTAATGTCCTTTCCTCCTGAGGTCAGGAGGCCTCTTTCCTAATATCGGGGCCCATGCACGTGTACAGGGGTGAAAGCATACCAACTATCTGTGAAAATGTTCACTCTTTTTCCTTTTCCCCACCAGAGGGCCTGAGTGAGTGCTATAAGTTCTGGCTTTTGGGTTAAGGTGCCTGGCCCTAAGGCCTGTGCCCAGGGAACATCCTTGTGTGTCACCACTGCTGCCCCCGCATACCAGGTACCTTCCTCTACGAAGTGGCTCCCATTAGTGTAGAGGGTCTCATCTGGATTCTGCAGGGGCTGGTCCACTAGATCCTCTCAGAGGGAAGTGAGGGAAGTCAGTGTGTCCTCGTACTCATGCAAAGGGGCCTCTGCCTCCTCGTCAGGGAGGAGTGTGGCGGGGTTTAAGGCAGCTGTTTTCAGGAAGCTGACTCGTGGTGGGTCTAACAGTAACACCTGGTACTGGGTAATGCGGACATTGGACATCCATCTCTCCCGGGGGGGCTCCTTAATAAGGTCTCAACTGCATGCGGAGCCACTACTTGGAGATTTCGGCCAGAGGTTAACTTTGAGGTTTCCTTTACCAGGAGTGCAGTGGCTGCAATGGTCTCAAGCAGTTGGGCCATCCCGAGGCCACTGGGTCAAGTCCCTTAAAGAGATAGGCTACGGGGCGTTTCCATGGTTCTAGGGGTTGTGTGAGGACCCCTTTTGCCACCCCTTTGCTTTCAGATACATATAGCTGAAAGGGTTTGGTTAGGTCTGGCAGATCGAGTGCTGGGGCGCTTAACAAGGCTTCTTTCAGTCTCTTATAAGCCTCTTCCTCCTTTTCTGTCCCAACCAAGGCGTCCTTGGTTCCCTCATTGCAGAGTATAGTGTTCTCGCAATTTCTGCAAAACCTAGTATCCATAGCCTGCAATCCCCAACTGCCCTGAGGAACTCCCGGACTTGCCTTTTTGCTGGTAGGCCTGTGGATTGACAAAATGGCCTTTATTCTGCTACTGAATAAATTTCGCCTACCCCCTTCTATGTTGTAACCCAAATATGTTATTCGGGTAGTGCATAGCTGAGCTTTCTTGGTTGAGATCCGATACCCCAAATGATCTAGGGTGGTCAGCAACTCTCGAGTGGCCTGTCTAGAGTCCTGTTCCTCCTCCGTTGCCAGTAGGAGGTCGTCTACATAGTGGAGCAGAGTCACCCGTAGATGGTCCTGAAGGAACTCCCGGAGGTCGTGGTTCAGGGCCTCATAGAACAGAGTGGGTGGGTTCTTAAACCCTTGTGGCAACCTAGTCCAAGTTAACTGTCCAGACTCTCCCTCTGTCGGGTCCACCCACTCGAAGGCGAAAATAGAGTGACTCTGCTTTGCCAAGGGAAGGGAGAAAAAGGCATCCTTGAGGTTTAAAACAGTATAGAACCGGTGTTCTGGCTTGAGGAGGCTGAGAACAGTGTAAGGGTTCGGAACCGTGGGATGGATAGTCTCAACCCTCTTGTTTACTTCCCTTAAGTCCTGCACTGGCCTGAAATCCTCAGTCCCTGGTTTCTGTATTGGCAACAGGGGAGTCTTCCAAGCAGATTGGTAAGGAATCAAGATTCCAGCCTCTTTCAGCCTCTTAATGTGCTTGGGGATTCCCACTCTTGCTTTCTGGCTCATTGGATGTTGCCGGACTCTGACTGGAGTGTTACTGCTGGTTACCTGGACTACAATTAGAGGCCGGTGTTTAGCTAACCCTGGCGGATTGTCCTATGCCCAAACTCCCAGGACAGCCTGCCTTAGTTGTTGGAGATAGGCATCTGCGGAGACTTCCCCAGGCTCCTCCTCATGTAGTAAGTATTCCTCCTGTAAGGGCAATGTCAGAAGATAGATCCCCACAGTCCCTGGGTCTTGCAACTTGACCTCTGGCCCTGGCCCTTCAAAAGAGTTTGTGGCCCGTAATTTACTTAGCAAGTCCCAGCCTAGCAGAGGGTAAGGGCACTCTGGCATTACTAGGAATGAGTGAGTCACTGAGCCATTTCCTAGGTCGCTGATCTGACCTTTAGTCCATGGGTAGGATTGCACTTTTCCACTTGCCCCTTTGATGGAGATTTTGTTCTTAGAGACAGGACGCACTGGCTGTGGCACGACAGAGAAGGTGGCTCACGTGTCCACAAGGAAGTCCACCTTTTGGCCCCCCACTGTCAGAGTTATCCTGGGCTCTTGGGGGCCAGCTGAGCCCTGACAACCCTAATCCACCTGCTCCACCAGCACGGGAGTAGGTTCCCCCGAATGTTCAGGGCACTCCCTTTACTAGTGTCCTTCCATTTTGCAAAGTGCACACTGATTTCTTCCAAGCCTGGGTTGGACTCCTTTTCTCCCACGAGGCTTTCCTTTATTCTTATTGTCACTCCGGCCCATTGGGCCTTTTTCCTCATTCAGGGCCAGGAGGACCTTGGCCATCTGGGTGTTTAAACCTGCCGTCCGGTCCTCCCGATTGTTGGAAACCTTCTGGGCAACCTCAACCAACTCAGAGATTGATTTCCCCTCAAAGCCTTCTAACTTCTGCAATATTTTCTAATATCTGGAGCCGACTGGGAAACAAATGCTACGATGACAGCCCTCCGATTTTCTGGGGCATCAGGGTCAATGGGGGTATACACCCGATAGGCCTCGCACAGCCTCTCCAGGAAAGATGCCGGGCTCTCATTAGGCTCCTGGACTGTCTCTGTCACTTTAGAGAGGTTTGTGGGTCTCTGAGCAGCAGCTCGGATGCCCCCCAAGAGAGCCTGGCGATACCGATTGAGAGCCTCCTTTCCCCTCTCACTATTGGGATTTCAGTCAGGTCGCCTGGAGGGAAACACAGTCTCTAATCTATCTTGGTCAGAGGTAGGCTGCCCATCCAGACCCAGTACAAATCTCATCCTTTCTGCCTTGACTCTCTCTCTCTCTCCTCTGAAATGAAAAGAGTTTGCATCAACTGTTGGCAACCATCCAGGGTAGGTTGATGGGTAAAAAACACAGACTCTAAAAGAGAGATTAACCGCTGTGGGTTCTGGGAGAAAGAAGGATTCTGGTTCTTCGAATTGTACAGGTCACTGGTAGAAAAGGGGACATAGACCATGAAAGGATGCCCATCTGGACCCAAACCTAAGGGCCTGCCTGTCGTAGCGGCAGCATAGGAACTACAGGACTGGCGGATGCTGCTGGGTCCTGTAGGTTCTTTCTCTCTCTCTCTCTCTCTCTCTCTCTCTCTCTCTCTCTCTCTACCTGCTGTCCCTTGCCTAGTGTGAAGAGGGGAGAACGAAGCCCAGTCCTGGACTGGTGTTTTCGGAGGAAAGGAAACCAGCTGTGGGGGAGACATTGGTTCTGGACCAGGGTCTTTAGCCACCATTAGGCCGGCGGGTAGGGGAGCATATGGGGGAGGCCTGACCCTGGGAAGTGCCTCCTCACTTGGACCCTGGAGAAAAGGGAGATTTTTGTTCTTCTGGGCCGAAGCCAAGAGGACTGTCTGTCTCCCTCACAATTTTCCCCTTGGGAGGCAAGCCATCATCCACCTGGGTTTCTTGGCCAATATGTGAACAAAAACCTAAATATAAGGAATTTGATTAGGATGCCCTGGGCGGCCGTATATGACATAATGGACCTGGTAGGCAGTGGTCAGATCAAAAGACCCTGCATCAGGCAACCCCTCCTGGAAAGTGGGCCACTCCCGTTCACAGAATTGCTGTAAATCAATAAGCATTAACATTGTAACTTTGAAATCTGCCCCAGAACTTCAGTTTCTTTCACTTCACACAGACTCTCATACTTACATTCATACACCAGACAGTCTGAGTTTTGACTTCTAACAATTGTTTATTCAGAGTTTAAACAATCCAACCAATTCCTGACTAATTGCCTAAGAGAGCTCTATGGCTTCCCGGGAGGTGATCAAGCTCCCCTTCCACTCACTCGGAGTGGGCCAGACTGGTAGGGGGTCGACGAAGATGACTGACCCTAACCCATATGACAAAGACAAAGACAACAAAGAACAAAGACAAGGTAAATCAGCCAAATGCAACCTAAGGCTGCCTGGAACCTGCAGTTCACTCCTTGAAGTCCTGAAAATTTTTCAAAAAACATTGCAGCAGGGTGTACACAGAGGAAAAACTTTTTGACAATAAACACCAAGACAAACAAATACCAAACAGACAATACCAGTGCAGCCTACAGCCGCACAAACCAGGACCCCAGCCAACATCGTGGGTGCGGGTCAGGGGCAGGAGTACCACTGCGTCCAGCCCTCCATATAGGTCCTTCCGTGGGACGTACCAATTCCAATTTAATGACCGGGCCTTACTTCTCTCAAGAGTCCAGTTGGCTCGGCTTCCGAATTGAAAGTTTTGGGTGGACTGGAGGCCTCCTTGGTAGTCGTTCTCCACCGGTGTGGGTTATCTCGCTGAGTGCCCGGAGACAAATGGGGGAGAGCCTCCTGCCCTAAAAAAGGGGTCCCTCTCCTCCCTGCCGGTTATCTCTCTGCGGCCTCCAAATGTAATGGGTTAGCTTAGTGAGATAGACCAATGACTCAGAATTTAAATTTAGGAACCTTTATTAAGGTGGCCGGCTTTCTGCATTCCCAGGACCCCACTGAAGCAAACGTGGAATTTCCCTTATTACTAATATCTTACTTATGTATGGGGCAAATGTAACATGAAGTGAATCATGAGTGAAACAGAGTGAAACCTCACTTCTCTAGTATCTCCAATATCCAGCAATGCTCTTCTAGACCAAGTTGTTAAAGGAAAAAACTCGACAGGTTGTGGCATAAAACTTCAGCTCTTGAGCTGACCATCCTTTCAATAGTTTAAGAATTTTCAATAGTCTACCATGTAAAAAGGAAATGAAATTCATTATTATACACTGCCAGCACTAACACAGCACCCTGTTCCTAATGCCTGCGACCATCACCATACATCCCCCTCCCAATCCAAACCTAAATTAAACATCAGATTCTATTTTCCTTGCCAGTATGAGAATGTGTTGAGTAAAAAATCCCCATTCAGACTTCTCCTTTTCCTTATGCTAAGTATCTGGCTCAGTATGGAATGGCTTGTCTGGTGCCCCAACTAAATTAATCTACATTACTCCCTTCTCACATGCATGCCGCATCCTTAGATCCCTCCCCATCGGTGCAACAGAGTCAAACCTCACTTCTCTAATATCTCCAATATCCAACAATGCTGTTCTAGACCATGATGTTAAAGGAAAAACTGTACCAGTTTGGGCATAAAACTTCACATATAGAGCTGCCCATCCTTTCCATAGTTTAACAATATTCAATAGTCTGCCATGTAAAAAAAAAAAGGAAATCAAATTCTTTATTATACACTGCCAGCACTAACACAACACCCTGTTCCTCATGACTGCGACCACCACCATCCATTCCACGCCCCCCCCAACAAATACAAACATAAATTCTCTTCTGGGTTTGGACTTGCAGTTTCATCATCCATCCTTGTGTCTTATTCCATATCTCTACTAGTCTACAATATCGTCTTATTAAGTTTCGCTATGTTGAGGCAACAGACAGTACTCCAAGGGTCCTGGCCTCTATATATACTCTTTAGGTTAAAGAGGAGCCACTCACTTCAGCTCTGGTTGCCCAAATCAGTGGTTGCCATGTTGTGGCTTGACATCACAAAGACTCAGCTTGACCATCAAGGAGGGGCTGGGGTGCCAGAGGATGCAGAAATCTCAGACACTCTGGTTATAGAACAGAGACATTCCTCTTAACTCCAGAAATTTTTCCCAAACTGTCGTCTCTCTCTCTCTCATTTCTTCTAGTTCCATTATGTTCCAGGATATGGCAGGGAGGTGGTTTTTCCTCTAAGACAATCCCCATATCCCTCGTTATTTCAGTAGTCCATTCCACTAGGTTCAGTTGTTACCATTTCCTAGGATTTTGAGTGTTGTTTTAATGGATGTTTTATTTTAGAATAGTTCCAGATTTAGAGAAAAATATTGAAGATAATAACCATGTACACCATACCCAATTTCCCTTATTACTAATATCTTACTTATGTATGGGGCAAATGTAATAAGAAGTGAATCGTCAGTGAAACAGAGTGAACCCTCACTTCTCTAATATCTCCCATATCCAACAATGCTGTTCTAGACCAAGTTGATAAAGGAAAAACTGGACGAATTGTGGCATAAATCTTCTGATCTTGAGCTGACCATCCTTTCAATAGTTTAACAGTATTCAATACTCTGCCATGTAAAAAGGAAATCAAATTCTTTATTATACACTGCCAGCACTAACACAACACCCTGTTCCTCATAACTGCGACCACCACAACCCATCCCTCCCCCCAAATCCATACCTAAATTCAACATCAACTTCTTTTTTCCTTGCCAGTATGAGAAAACGTTGAGAAAAAAATCCCCATATAGACTTCTCCTTGTCCATATGCTAAGTGTCTGGCTCAGTATGGAATGGCTTGTCTGGTGCCCCCAAAAAGGAAATCTACATTACTCCCTTCCCCCATGCGTGCCCCCTCCTTAGAACCCTCCCCATCACTGCAACAGAGTCAATCCTCACTTCTCTAGTATCTCCAGTATCCAACAATGCTGTTCCTGACCATGATGTTAAAGGAAAAAGTGTACCAGTTGTGGCATAAAACTTTAGATCTTGAGCTGACCATCCTTTCAATAGTTTAACAGTATTCAATACTCTGCCATGTAAAAAGGAAATCAAATTATTTATTATAATCTTCCAGCACTAACACAATACACTATTCCTCATGACTGCGACCACAACATCCCTCCCACCCCCCCCCCAAATACAAACATAAATTCACATTTGGACTTGCTGTTTCTTCATCCATCCTTGTGTTTGGAGTCCTATTCCTTATCTCTAATAGTCTACAATATCATCTTATTAAGTTTCGCTATCTTGAGGCAATATACAGTACTCAAATGGTCCTGGACTATATATATATACTCTTTAGGTTAATGAGGAGCCAGTCACTTCAGCTCTGCTTACCCAAAATCAGTGGTTGCCATGCTGTGGCTTGTCATCACAAAGTATCAGCTTGACCATCCAGGATGGGCGAGGGTGGAAGAGGATGCAGAAATCTCAGACACTCTGGTTATAAAACAGAGACCTTCCTCTTAATTACTAAAATGTTTGTCAAACTATCCTCTCTCTCTCTCTCATTTCCTCTAGTTCCATTATAGTCCAGCATATGGCAGGGAGGTGGTGTTTCCTCTAAGACTATTTCCATTTTCTCCCATCATTTCAGGGGTCCACTCCACTATGTTCAGAAATTAAAGTTACCTAGGATTTTGAGTGCTGTTTTACTGGATGTTTTATTTTAGAATAGTTCCGGATTTACAGAAAAATTATGAGGATAATAACCATGTACACAATGCCCAATTTCCCTTATTTTTTAAATATATTTTATTGATTTTTTTTTTACAGAGAGGAAGGGAGAGAGATAGAGAGTCAGAAACATCGATGAGAGAGAAACATCGATCAGCTGCCTCCTGCACATCCTCCACTGGGGATGTGCCCGCAACCCAGGCACATGCCCCTGACCGGAATCGAACCCGGGACCCCTCAGTCCACAGGCCGACGCTCCATCCACTGAGCCAAACCGGCTTTGGCCCAATTTCCCTTATTACTAATATCTTACTTATGTATGGGGCAAATGTAATAAGACGTGAATCATCAGTGAAACAGAGTGAACCCTCACTTCTCTACTATCTCCCATATCCAGCAATGCTGTTCTAGAGCAAGTTCTTAAAGGAAAAACTGGAACAGTTGCGGCATAAAATTTCAGATCTCGAGCTGACCATCCTTTCAATAGTTTAACAGTATTCAATACTCTGCCATGTAAAAAGGAAATCAAATTCTTTATTATACACTGCCAGCACTAACACAACACCCTGTTCCTCATAACTGCGACCACCACAATCCATCCCTTCCCCCCAATCCAAACCTAAATTCAACATCAGCTTCTTTTTTCCTTGCCAGTATGAGAAAACGTTGAGAAAAAAATCCCCATATAGACTTCTCCTTGTCCATATGCTAAGTGTCTGGCTCAGTATGGAATGGCTTGTCTGGTGCCCCAGCAAAGGAAATCTACATTACTCCCTTCTCCCATGTGTGCCCCGCTCCTTAGAACCCTCCCCATCAGTGCAAAAGAGTTAATCCTCACTTCTCTAGTATCTCCAGTATCCAACAATGCTGTTCCTGACCATGATGTTAAAGGAAAAACTGTACCAGTTGTGGCATAAAACTTCAGATCTTGAGCTGACCATCCTTTCAATAGTTTAACAGTATTCAATAGTCTGCCATGTAAAAAGGAAATCAAATTCTTTATTATACACTTCCAGCACTAACACAACACCCTGTTCCTCATGACTGCGACCACCACCATCCATTCCACCCTTCCCCAAATACAAACTTAATTCACTTTTGGACTTGCCGTTTCTTCATTCATCCTTGTGTTTGGAGTCTTATTCCTTATCTCTAGTAGTCTACAATATCGTCTTATTTAGTTTCGCTCTCTTGAGGCAACAAACATTAGTCAAAGGGTCCTGTCCTCTATATATACTCTTTAGGTTAATGAGGAGCCACTCACGTCAGCTCTGATTGCCCACAATCAGTGGTTGGCATGGTGTGGATTGACATCACAAAGCCTCAGCTTGACCATCCAGGAGGTGCGGGGGTGGCAGAAGATGCAGGAATCTCAGCCACTCTGGTTATAGAACAGAGACCTTCCTCTTAACTCCTAAAATGTTTGTCAAACTGTCCTCTCTCTCTCATTTCCTCTAGTTCCATTATAGTCCTGCATATGGCAGGGAGGTGGTGTTTCCTCAAAGACAATTTGCCGGGGGCCTTTCCATGCTTGCTGTTTCAAGGGACCTGGCATATATGGCATACTGTTCTTAATATGTTTGCTCACCTTCTTGGCGCTGTGTTTTAACCAAGGTCACCTCTCGGAGAAAGGTTGTTTCCCCAGGTAGGGATTTTCCCCTGAAGTTAGGGAGGGAATAAAACCTCCCAACTAAGTGCCAGGCGGGTAATTAATCACTTTAACTAGGAACAATCATGCTTAAGCTACATAATCTTTACTCCCTGGAATGGAGATAAGAAACGCCCTCACCTTTGGAATAGGGATTGATAGGATTGAATCAACTGGTATAAATACAGATGTAACAAGACAGCAAGAGACAGAATTTAGAACACAGAACTTAGGAGACAGGACTTAGAAGACAGGACCAAGAGAGACAGAACCTAGGCACAGAACCTACACAGAACGTTCTCTAGAGACAGAAGGACTTCGCTGGAGAGAACATGGCAAAATATCCTGGACTGAACCTGACTACAGAAATATGGCAAGAGAACCTGACTAGAACCTGGTGACCGAACCTGGCTAGAGATCTCAGACAGAACCTGGCTGGAGAACCTAGAGAGGGAACGTGGCTACAGAACCTGACTGGAGATCCTAAGCAGAACCTCTCTGGAGATCCAGACAAGAACTTGGCTGGAGATCCTGACAAGAGAACCTGGCTATGATGATCAACTGAACACTGTCTCTGTGTCATTCCTTCTTCGCCGACTCCGTCCACATCTTTGGGGACCCCTGGATCTGCTGGGGTTGGACCCCGACAACAATTGCCATACTCCCTCATCATTTCAGTGGTCCATTCCAATAAGTTCAGATATTAATGTTAAATAGGATTTTGAGTGGTTTTTTTTTAATGGAGGTTTTATTTTAGAATAGTTCCAGATTTACAGAAAAACTGTGAAGATATCTATCTACACCATACCCAATTTCACTTATTACTAATATCTTACTTATGTATGGGGCGGATGTAACATGAAGCAAATCATCAGTGAAACAGAGTGAAACCTCACTTCTCTAGTATCTCGAATATCCAGCAATGCTGTTGTAGACCAAGTTGTTAAATGAAAAACTGGACCAGTGGCGGCATAAAACTTCAGATCTTGAGCTGACCATCCTCACAATAGTTTAACAGTATTCAATAGTCTACCATGTAAAAAGGAAAACAAATTCATTATTTTACACTGCCGGCACTAACACCACACTCTGTTCCTCATGACTGCGACCACCACCATCCGTCCCACCCCACCAATCCAAAACTAAATTAAACATCAGCTTCTTTTTTCCTTGCTGGTATGAGAAAATGTTGAGAAAATAATGCCCATTCAGATTTCTCCTTGTCCATATGGTAAGTGTCTGGCTCAGCATGGAATGGCTTGTCTGGTGCCCTAACTAAAGAAATCTACATTACTCCCTTCTCACCTGCATGCCCCATCCTTAAATCCCTTCCCATCAGTGCAACAGAGTCAAACCTCACTTCTCTAGTATCTCCAATATCCAACAATGCTGTTCTTTATATGCTGTTAAATGAAAAACTGTACCAGTTTTGGCATAAAACTTCACATCTTGAGCTGCCCATCTTTTCAATAGTTTAACAATATTCAATAGTCTGCCATGTAAAAAGGAAATCAAATTCTTTATTATACACTGCCAGCACTAACACAACACCCTGTTCCTCATGACTACGACCACCACCATCCATCCCAACCCCCCTCCCAAATACAAACATAAATTCACATTTGGACTTGCAGTTTCTTCATCCATCCTTGTGTTTGGAGTCTTATTCCTTATCTCTAATAGTCTACAATATCATCTTATTAAGTTTCGCTATCTTGAGGCAATATACAGTACTCAAATGGTCCTGGCCTATATATATACTCTTTATGTTAATGAGGAGCCAGTCACTTCAGCTCTGCTTACCCAAAATCAGTGGTTGCCATGCTGTGGCTTGTCATCACAAAGTATCAGCTTGACCATCCAGGATGGGCGAGGATGGAAGAGGATGCAGAAATCTCAGACACTCTGGTTATAAAACAGAGACCTTCCTCTTAATTACTAAAATTTTTACCAAACTGACCTCTCTCTCTCTCTCATTTCCTCTAGTTCCATTATAGTCCAGCATATGGAAGGGAGGTGGTGTTTCCTCTAAGACTATTGCCATTTTCCCCCATCATTTCAGGATTCCACTCCACTATCTTCAGAAATTAAAGTTACCTAGGATTTTGAGTGCTGTTTTACTGGATGTTTTATTTTAGAATAGTTCCGGATTTACAGGAAAATTTTGAAGATAATAACCATGTACACAATACCCAATTTCCCTTATTACTAATATCTTACTTATGTATGGGGCAAAGGCAACTAGAAGTGAATCATCAGTGAAACCGAGTGAAACCTCACTTCTCTAGTATCTCCAGTATCCAACAATGCTGTTCTAGACCAAGTTGTTAAAGGAAAAACTGTACCAGTTGTGCCATAAAACTTCAGATCTTGAGCTGACCATCCTTTCAATACTTTAACAGTATTCAATAGTCTGCTATGTAAAATGGAAATCAAATTCATTACTATACACTGTGAGCACCAACACAGCACCCTCTTCCTCATGACTGCGACCACCACCATCCATCCCACACCCCCAATCCAAACCGAAATTAAACATCAGCTTCTTTTTTCCTTGCCAGTATGAGAAAGTGTTGAGAAAAAAATCCCCATTTGGACTTCTCCTTGTCCTTATGCTAAGTGTCTAGCTCACTATGCAATGGCTTGTCTGCTGCCCCAACTAAATAAATCTACATTAATCCCTTCTCACATGCCTGCCCCCTCCTTAGATCCCTCCCCTTCAGTGTAAAAGAGTCAAACCTCACTTCTCTAGTATCACCAATACCCAACAATGCTGTTCCTGACCATGATGTTAAAGGAAAAACTGTGCCAGTTTTGGCATAAAACTTCACATCTTGAGCTGCCCATCCTTTCAATAGTTTAACAATATTCAATAGTCTTCCATTTAAAAAGGAAATCAAATTCTTTATTATACACTTCCAGCACTAACACAACACCCTGTTCTTCATGACTGTGACTACCACCATCCATCCCACCCCCACCCCCAATACAAACATAAATTCACTTTTGGACTTTCACTTTCTTCATCCATCCATGTGTTTGGAGTCTTATTCCTTATATCTACTAGTCTACAATATCATCTTATTAAGTTTCGCTATCTTGAGGCAACAGACAGTACTCAAAGGGTCCTGGCCTCTATGTATACTCTTTAGGTTAATGAGGAGCCACACACTTCATCTCTGGTTGCCCAAAATCAGTGGTTGCCATGGTGTGGCTTGACATCACAAAGCCTCAGCTTGACCATGCAGGAGGGTTGGGGGAGGCAGAGGATGCAGAAATCTCAGACACTCTGGTTATAGAAGAGAGACCTTCCTCTTAACTCCTAAAATTTTTCCCAAACTGACCACTCTCTCTTTTAACTTTCCTCTAGTTCCATTGTAGTCCAGCATATGGCAGGGAGGTGGTGTTTTCTCTAAGACAATTCCCATACTCCCCTATCATTTCAGTGGTCCATTCCAGTATGTTCAGTTGCTACAATTTCTTGAGTTTTTAAGCTTTGTTTTAATAGATGATTTATTTTAGAATAGTTCCAGATTTACAGAAAAATTGTGAAGATAATACCCATGTACCCCATACCCAATTTCCCTTATTACTATTTACTCACTTTTGAAGCGGGCAAATGTAACATGAAGTGAATCATTAGTGAAACAGTTAGAGTGAAACCTCACTTCTCTAGTATCTCCAATATCCAGCAGTGCTGTTCTAGACCAAGTTGTTAAATGAAAAACTGGACCAGTTGTGCCATAAATATTCTTGTCTTGAGCTGACCATACTTGCAATAGTTTAACAATATTCAATAGTCTACCATTTAAAAAGGAAATCAAATTTATTATTATACACTGCAAGCACTAATAAGACACCCTGCTCCTCATGACTGCAACCACCACTGTGGGAAACTGTTTATTGCCTTCACTATCTGATAAGCATAGTCAGAGAACTTCCCCAAACCCCCAAATGCTGGGTGCCTTTGAAGCCCTAGCAAAGCATGGAGCTAGGCTCCACCTCTATTTGTCCAGACAGTGGTAGCTGAAACTACTCCCCCATTTATCATTATGTAAATCCTTGCTGATGGGCTAGTCTGCTTGTTCCTGGGGGGTTGCCTGCCTAAGGGCTACTCCAGATCAATAAAAGATTGGAGCAGCCTGAGCATGGGTGGAAGTCCCCCTCCTTGAGTTAGACTTGCCCACCTGGACCTACAATATAGCAAAATTATCTCGCGTCTTTTTCTCTCATTTGTTGTGAGGCTCCTCTTACAGGTACCGAACCCTACTCCATGTGGGACCTGGAAAGAAACACTGGACATCTGGTGCCCAAGGGGTAATCTGGAAGTGCAGGGCTCCCTGGAGCGAAAAACGAAGTTTTCACGGAAAAGGTGTGGAAAACTCACCAAAAAAAGGTGAGGGGAAGTCTACTGCATGCAATGCCCAGGATCAACTACAGAAACCCGGGTCTGTAAGTACACTGGGAACGTTTTCTTAACCAGGCTTACAAATGGGGCAGGATTTGGTTTAAGAAAGTAGATCCGGCTCTAAAAAGTTATATTTGGCTTTTAAAAAACTAAGAAACTGTATTATGTGGTTTTGATTTGCATGTTTAAAGTGTTAAAATATTAGAAGGTAATCTTTTACACTTTTTGCATGTTATTATAGAACATAACCTTTGCTTTTCTTGAGGAAGGTACATTAGATCTTAAAAGGTTGCCAAAACAGTTAGTTAGAACTTGGAAAAAGGTTAGCAGCAAGAAAAACCTCATCTCAAAAAGAAAACTTTTTCCATGGGGAACATAATATTGCATTTGCCAAAGCCTTTTACAGAGGCTGAGGAGGAGTCTCCTCAACTGGTTCCCTCAGCTCCTCCTAGTGAGGAGTGGGAAGACACGTTAGAGGAATGACCTTCAGGGTCCTCCCCCCCTCCGCATGCACGTCCTAATTGAGATATGCTTAATTCGCTGTCATTTGAATCACCTGTGCAAAAAGCCATCAGAGAAGGATTGAGGGAATTACCGGCGGAAGAAAGGCTTGCTTTCCCTATCATAGAGGTACCTGATCCACAGCTACGGAATCAGGTAATCAGACAGCATGTAAAAATTGACTTTAAAATGATAAAGGCCTTACGTGAAAGTGTAGTCCAAAATGGTCCAACAGCTCCTTTTACAGGAGAAACTATGCATAGTATTTCTGAAGCTTTCCTAATCCCTCATGATTGGTATTCTCTAGCACCTGCAACTCTGGATCGAGAAGATTATTTACTATGGAAAGGAGAATTCTTGGAGAGATGCCAGGAGCAAGCCCAAATAAACCGCGGGGTGAATGCTCAAATAACTTATGAAATGCTAGCAGGACGGGCACAATACAACGATGTGCGAACCCAGTTAGATTATGTGCCACTGGCATATGAGGAAATTCGAGCTTGTGGAAGGAAAGCGTGGTGGACTTTACCAGCAAAAGGGGACTCTGAGGGAGCTTTTAGTAAATGTTTACAGGGGCCTTTAGAATCATTTTCTGATTTTGTGGCTCATCTCACTCGAGGAGTGGGACGACAGATTCAACATGAGGCAGCAGGAGACATTTTAATTCAACAATTAGCCTATGAAAATGCCAATGATGATTGTAAGAAATGCCTGATGCCTCTGAGAAAAGGCAGTGCCATTACAGAAATGACTTGAGCATGTCAGAATGTGGTTTCAGGCACTTGTCAAGTGAATTTACTCACTGCCACTGCTACTGTAAATAAAAGGTGTCATAACTGTGGAAACATAAGACATTTTAGAAAAGAATGTAGACAACCAAGAAGGACACAAGGGGGCGCTCCAGCGAAAGGCGCTAACATCTCGCCTCCTGAGCCAATCAAAACAGATCCAACCTCTCTGTGTCCTAGATGCCACAAGTGCTACCATTGGGCAGGCCATTGTAAATCGAGATGCCACAAAAATGGGCAGCCATTAAATCAAGACACAGGGTATGGCCAACGACAGGGAAACGGCCAACGGGGCAACCCCCAGCCCCGTCAATAAAAGGGGAGATCTGCCCTGCAAAGCCCACAGTGAAATCTCTGATTTGGGCCACTCCAGGAAGTGCAAGCCTAGATCTTAACAGTACTATAGTGGTCACTTTGACCCCTGATATGGCTCCGCAAGCTGTTCCTACAGGAATCTGGGGACCTGTGCCATCAGGAACTTTAGGGTTAATTTTAGGGAGAAGTGGAAACACTCTGAAAGGATTTACTGTTTTGCCTGGAGTTATAGATTCAAATTATGAGGGAGAAATTAAAGGAATACTGGAATGCAATCATGTTATGCAAATTACTCCAGGACAAAGAATTGCTCAAATATTACTTCTACCTTATGCTCAACAAGGCAAGGCTGGCTATAAATAGAAAAGAGGAATGCAAGGACTTGAAAGCTCAGACATCTATTGGATACAGGAAATTAGCAAAACTCGTCCTATGATTAATTTGAGAATAGAAGGAAAAATGTTAAAAGGCCTAGTAGACACTGGAGCAGATGTCAGCATTATCAGCAAAGAATTCTGGCCTGCTAGTTGGTCCATGGTAGAAGCTATGGACTCAATTAGAGGGGTGGGAGTTCCTGATAACACAATACATAGTGCTGCAGTCTTAAAATGGCAAGATGAGGAAGGACAGACAGGATGGTTTCAGCCCTACATTGTCTCTGGAATTACAGTCAATGTATGGGGCCAGGATGTCTTAGAAGGTTTACAAGCTTGTATTATTACTGGCAAAGGTCAGCAGCTTGTAACTCAGATGGGACATCAGAGTGATCAAGGTGTAAAAAAACCAGGAAGGCGAGGATATCAACCTTTTTAGGAGTGGTCACTGCTCAGTCTTTTCGCCCCCATGCTGATCCTATATAATGGAAAGATGATAAACCTGTATGGGTGGATCAGTAGCCATTAACCAAGGAGAAATTAGGTCATATTCATGGATTGATACAGGAACAAATAGAAGCTGGTCATATAGAGCCTTCCAATAGCCCTTGGAATACGCCTATATTTATTATACCTAAGAAGGTGGCAGGGAAATGGTGATTGATACATGATCTCAGAGCAATTAATGCTACTATGCATACCATGGGTGCTTTGCAACCTGGACTCCCAGCGCCTTCACAAATCCCTTTAAATAGGTCTCTCATAGTACTAGATCTGAAGGATTGTTTTTTCACCATTCCCTTGGCACCTCAAGATAAAGAAAGATTTGCTTTTTCAGTGCCATCTATTAATAATATACAACCCATGAGAAGATATCATTGGAAAGTTTTGCCTCAAGGAATGGGCAATAGCCCTGCCTTGTGCCAAAAATATGTGGCTCAAGCTGTTCAACCTTTAAGGGACAGATATTCCCGATGTTACATTATCCATTACATGGATGACTTGCTCTTAGAAAGTCCACGGGAAGAGCAGACTTTAGAAATATTTTTCCAATTAGAGAAGGAGCTCCCTAAATGGGGCTTAAAAATTGCTCCAGAAAAGGTACAAAAAGAAACACCTTTTAAATATCTGGGAACCATTATTGAAAACCAATGCATTAGGCCACAAAAGGTGGATCTAAGAAAAGATTGTCTTAAAACTTTAAATGATTTTCAGAAATTATTAGGGGACATTAACTGGCTAAGACCCTACCTAAAAATCTCTATGGGAGAAATGACAAATTTATTTGATATACTTAGGGGTGACTCTGACCTTTCCTCACCCAGAACACTAACAGATGATGCCAGAAAGGAGTTGCTAAGAATTGAACAGGCGATATCCTCAGCTCAAGTAGCACGGGTACAGCCTGAACTACCTTTATTGGGACAGATTAACCATACTGCAAATAGTCCCACTGGAGTCATCTTCTAAAATAAAGACTCTCCCGCTATTATTGAATGGGTCCACCTAGGCCATCAGTCCACTAAAACTGCTATTACTTATATAGGACTGATGGCTCAATTAATATATCAGCTTAGGAAGCGTTGCAAGCAGCTTAGAGGAGAAGAACCTAAATGCATCTATCTTCCCCTCACTGGAAAGCAATTAGAAATGTTGTTTCAAACTGATGTAAATTGGCAAATTGGGTTAAGTGGATATTCAGGGGAACTTAGTTGTCACCTATTAAAAGATAAACTTTTACAATTTTTAAATAAGACCTCTATCATTATACCAAAACATACTAGGCAGGAACCAATTCCTGGAGCTTTAACTGTTTTTAATGATGGGTCATCAAAATGGAAAGCTGCCTATCATACTATTAATTCTGACCGAGTCATACTGACCAGTCATACTTCTGTGCAAAGAATTGAGTTAGAAGCTATTAAGGCTGCATTGCAAGATTTCCAACAGCCTGTTAACATAATTTCTGATTCCTCTTATGCTTCGGGCCTAGTAAGTAGAATTGAAACTGCCCTGCTGAAAGGGCTTAGTGACCAAAGTTTATTCTTACTATTTAGGCAGGTTCAGCAGATTGTGCAGCAGAGAAAACACCGTTTTTATATCACTCACATCAGGGCTCACAGTGTATTACCTGGCCCATTAACTAAGGGAAATGCACATGCTGATCAATTGGTTGCTTTATTAAAAGAGGCTTCAGAGTCTCATCAGCTTTTACATCAGCCTGCTAAAATGTTGTCCAAACAATTCTCAATCTCTCGACAGAAAGCAAAACAGATTATCAAGGAATGTCCCAGTTGCATGTTACATCTACCTCAAGGGCCTAACACAGCAGTCAACCCTAGAGGTTTGCTAAGGGACCATATCTGCCAAATGGATGTAACACATTATACTCCTTTTGGAGGTCTTGGGGCGTTACATGCCTCTGTAGATGCTTTTTCAAAGTCCTGTGGGCCACTGTATCTACAGGAGAGACGGCAAAACAGGTTATTAATCATTGCTTAGCTGCTTTTGCCCTCATGCGAATTCCAAAGATTATTAAAACTGATAATGGACCTGCTTATACAAGCTGTCAATTCCAGGAATTTTGTAAAAAGTGGAAAATTCAGATATTACAGGAATACCATATAATTCCCAGCGACCGGCCATTATTGAACGTCAACACCAAAGACTGAAATCTCAATTAGAAAAACAAAAAGGGGGGATGATGGAGAAATCACCTGTGGGTAGGCTGCATCAAGCCTTAATTACTCTAAATTTTTTCACTTGTGATGCTGATGGAAAGACACCTATGGAGCTACATTGGTGTCAGAATAATAGAAAAGAAAATGGTCTAGTTAAATGGAAGGATTCCGAATCTGGTTTATGGAAGGGACCTGACCCATTATTAAACTTTGGCAGAGGGTACGCTTGTATATTCCCAGAGAACTTTTCCAAACCCATATGGATTCCTGCTAGAAATATTAAACTGCTTCAGGAATCTAGCCAGACTGAAGATCTTGCGCCTGGAGCCATAACATGTAGCTGTAAACAATTAACTACCTCAGCCACAGAGAGCAGCGACTCCAAGCAGTCCACTGAAGATGAGGAACAGGAGGAAGATAAACCAGACAACCAATATTCCAGAGGACATATGGAGCACAGTAAAGTGATGTATGGTAATAAGTAATTCAGGTAAAAACTATAAATTTCATATGTCTTAGAAGGCACATTTTTCCTTTACCTGGGAAAGACAGCACATCTATCCCAAGTTCAGAGGGCTCCAGTTAGCATGTCAACTCAGTGTTCTGGAGACCCAAAATTGCCTAGGTGCCAAAGTTTAACCCAGGTCACTCAAGGGTTCTAGACCCAAACCTGGAATTTAGATAACATGCCTAAGTTTTACCTAGGTAACCTAAGGACTCTAGATAATGTGTTTAAACAAAACTGTAATTTGGATAGCATGCTGTCTCTGCTTCTGTAAATTGCTTTTGTTTTCTGCAAACTAGGTTCCTCATTCCAAACTTGGAGACAGCCAGTTTAAAATTAAGTTGTCAAGACCTAGAGCAAAGAATATTCTTACATGGTATTATTCTACAAGTCTCATTAATAATTTTTGATGCTTTAAAACAGTATATTGTGAATTTATGCCAAACAAATTTACAAATGAATTTGAATGTTTTACATGAAGGGATTTATTCCTTTCCACTGTGTGGAGAGCCTCCTGGGGCAGGCACTTAAGCATTCTGTATTGACCTATCTTGACTTTTTTCTGCCAAGAGGAATCCAATTGCCTACAGGTGTTATCTGAGCTCTCTGTTCAAGCTGGGATCATGAAAAGCTGCTACCATGGATCTGTCTCTGGCCCAATGGCGTAAGCTGCGCCCTCTCTGGAGAAGAAACCTGGGTTCCCTATGATCAATGCCGGGGCCCCGCCAGCAGGCGAGGGGATCCAAAGGCCGTTGCTGGGCATGGAGGCCAGAGGGACATAGGTTAACAAGGAGACAGAACTGAATCTCACATCACCCTTCTTGGCCCAGAGATAGTTGGTAGTCAATGATGGGTAAGACCGCACAGGGTGGGGTGACCCAAGACAGGCACAGCCAGGGGCCAGTAGGAGAAAACTTGGGGTGCAACAAAGGTGGGGTGCATAACCCCGCCAATGGTGCATGGGCTTGAACACTGGCCCCTTCTGAGGAAGGTCTCCTGTCCCCATGGCTGCTTCTTGCTTCCCATGTCCAGCCCAGATCAGGAACCAAATAACAGAAGAGAATTGGTCCAGCTGAAATCAGAATCCAGATAAACGGAGGCTTGGCTAACAGACCCTATGTCTAAATCTAGCCTAACAACAGGAATGCTCAGAGCCTTCACAAGGATGTAAAGTGATTTTTTCATTAATATTTACAGTGTAAATTAAGATTATTGTTAAAATATTAAATTTGGCAGCAAAATAGTTTTCAAATTAATTAAATTCAAGTTTTCAAATTAATTAAATTTGGCTAATTTGACATGAGTATTTATTCAAAAAGTATTAACAAAAATTTTCATTTCTTGGTAAACATGCTATGAACCTAAAGCATGCTCAGGTTCATTTTTTTGCGTGCAAAAAATTAATATTTAAAGCTATCTAGACTGCATTATAAAATTTCCAAGAAGTCTCCTTATTAAATAAAAAAACAGGGGGGGGGGGATAGTGGAAAAATATAGTGGTAGAATACCATGTAAGGAAATTGATCCTGTAACTAAATTACATTTAGAGAAAATTTTTTTTCGTTTATAATGCTAATAGTGAGACACCCAGAAAAAACACATATTATGCCATGGTAAGCCAGGGAAAGATCATGTTAAAGAAAAGACCCCAAGTAAGGTTTTGTTTTTTTTCCTTTAAACTTTGGTCGAGAATATGTGTATATGTTTTCAGAGAACAGCTACAAGACCATGTGGATTCCTGTAACAACAGATCACAAAAAGCCAGCGACAAAGACAGAAGAGACATTTTAGAGATGGAGATGGTGGAAGACGCCTTGCCATGCAAACAGTCAGCAGCTGTGCAGCACTGCAGGTTGCCCAGGACCAGACCAGAAAGGACCAGATCTGCATTTTCCACCATCCAGAACCAACATTTCATTGCTGGCATGTACACATGAACTTTTGGACATTGAAACATGGACTCAGAACTTTTGGACATTGAAATTGGGACTTGATTATTTTTTAAAGAAAAAATAATGGGGAGATGTGGGAAACTGTTTATTGCCTTCACTATCTGATAAGCACAGACAGAGAACTCCCCGAAACCCCCTCAAGGCTGGGTGCCTTTGAAGCCTTAGCAAAGCTTGGAGCTAGGCTCCACCTCTGTTTTCCAGACAGTGATAGCTGAAACTACTCCCCCATTTATTATTATGTAAATCCTTGTTGATGGGCTAGTCTGCCTGTTAATGGGGAGTCCCCTGCCTAAAGGCTACTGCAGATCAATAAAAGATTGCAGCAGCCTGAGCATGGGTGGAAGTCCCTCTCCTTGAGTTGGACTTGCTCACCTGACCTCCAATACTGCAAAATTATCTCGTGTCTTTTTCTCTCATTTATTGTGCGGCTCCTCTTTCAGATACCGAACCCTACTCCACGCTGGACGTGGACGGAAACAATCGACACACCACCATCCATCCCACCCCCCACACACCAATCCAAACCTAAATTAAACATCAGCTTCTTTCTTCCTTGCCACTATTAGAAAGTGTTGAGGGAAAAATCCCCATTCAGTCTTCTCTTTGTCCTTATGCTAAGTGTCTGGCGCACTATGGAATGGCTTGTCTTGTGCCCCAATTAAAGAGTTCTACATTTCTTCCTTCTCACATGCCTTCCCCCTCTTTATATCCCTCCCCATCATCTGAAAACTCGCAAAAATACAAACACATTTCCTTTATACCCTTGCTGGTATTTATTCAAGGAGACCATTAATGTTTTCATCTTCTCATAATGCCCATTTCTGAAGCATTTTTGATAGAGGGATACACATTGTTAAGTGAGTTCCTCTGGGAGACCCTGGGTATCACCTCTGGTAGATGAACACTCCAGCACTTCTTCTTCTGTATTTGTTGGTTTGCTTACTGGAGGTTTCCCCCTTCCTGTAGAAATATACAATTAACTGATTTTTTTCTGTCTTTCTCCCTCTTGTCTTCATTCAGCTTAAAGTCGAAATTTACCATCACCAAAATCTTGGTTATGTGAAAGGACAGAACAGGAGTGATAGCTGTGTCCTTATCCTCTCTTCCAAGAAAAAGCCGCAGCATGTATCAGTTACTCAGCCTGCCCTTATCTCAGCCAATGGGAATGTGGGGGAAACTAGCCCAAGCCCAAGAATATGCTAGCTACCCGCCTGTCTTTGTGTAAGAAGAACCCTAGCTGTACCCTGCCCTTGAGTCATTAGCTACTTGACATCACTCAACAAACTGGAATCAGCCAAATCAGTGGTCAGAGTGTGCCCCCAGCTCCTGAAACTAAGCTGTATAAATTCTTTGTTCCCTTGGGACTCGGGGCTCTCTCTTGCATCCAGTAATGGAGGCAGTGGGGGGACCAAGTCCTGGGCTTGAATAAAATACTTTATGCTTTTACATCCGACTTGGCTCCCTAGTGGTCTGTCTTGGGGGATCTCAAAATCTGGGCCTAACATTTGGGGGCTCGTCCGGGACCTCAGAGACTCAGGAGGGACCCCGAATAGGAGGGTCTGACTAACCGCGGTAAGTGTCTGTGTGTTGTCTGTTGTGTTCTGTGTGTTCGGTCCTGTTGAGCTCAATTATGAAATCTGTAAAGCCCGTAACGGACTAGGTGGATGCACTGGGGGCCCACGCATGGGAGGAGTTGGGGGACGCCCCAATCCTCCATCTGGAGGGGCCAAGAAAACCCTCAAACTGAGATGAGTGGTGCAAGGCTATCGTCTTATCTAATCTGTAGTTTTGCTTCCGCGGAGTCGGAAGGTTGTTTTGGTTTTGCTTCCATAGAGTTGGAAGATTGGATTTGTCTGTTTTTATATTTTTTTTTTCTGTTTTCTGTGGACTTACTGGACCGACCTTATGGGACAGACTCAAACTACTCCTTTAAGAATTATGGTTGTTTTAAAGTCAAGGGCTGGGCCAAACCTGCTTGCCAGCCTCAGGTGTGGTTTTCCAGAACTGCTGGGAACTTGGGACCTTGAAGCTTACTGAATTCAAATGATAAAAAAAATTATGTCTTCCATTTTTGATGTTTATTCTTAAAAATGTTACTGTTTGAGAAATGCTGAATATTTGCTAAAAGTTTAAGTTTCGGGTTGAATTGGGAAAAATTGTGTGTTGTGGGAGCTAAATGCCTTTGCTGAATGAATGTTTGGTGAAAGTATGTGAGTGTGGAGGGAGGGGGCCTGCCCTCTCCTCTCCTTTGTGTGGCTCCACGACTTCGGTCACGCGGGCAACTGAGTAAGGACCTTTGAAAACAGGTCACTCCCTCCTTTGTCTGTCTCTCGTCACCAATCATCATGCGGTCAGGACAAAGTAAACCTGTTAAAAAATACTTTTAAAGGGGTACAATAGAGATTGTGGAATTGGAATGAATGCTGAAACATTGAGAAAGCATGAGTGAACAGCTGTTTGTTTGTGTGGAGCTAACCAATTTGCTAGCGATAGGGGGGGCTGGAAGGAGTCTTAACTCCTCCAGTAGGTTCTCACCAAAAGGTTGGTCGAGAATTCTGTTCTGGGACATGGGTGCCAGGAGTGCCCCCACGCTCGTCTGGGGAGTTGTGCATTGTTTTGTTTATCTGCTCAGCTCCAGTCTGGGCTAGTCTACCGAGTGATTGTGAATACGAGTGTTTGTCTAGTTTGACTGTTCATTACTAGTCTCTGTGAAGTGGAAGTTACTTTGATTTATTTTGCATTTCTGTTAATTCATCTGGCTAGACGCATGGACTGGACACGCGATGGGCTGCAAGAATCTCTAGCAGTTCTCAGAGTCTTTTGCTCGTCATTACAGAAAGAATCAGCCCACTTAGTTAATATAAATTTCTGTCTATAAGTTGCTCTTACCTGGTTTGAAAATCGCTGTAATTCCAAGATTGCTTATTTCAGAGATTGCTTATAAAAGAATAACAGAGAAGTCTTTTCAAGTGAACTGTTTGCTTAGCAAATTAACAAAGTAGCAAATTTCAAAGAATTTGTTATTCATGGTTTTCTTATCTCTTTGGTGGACAGCTCTGCAGGATGGCGAGAATTACTGCCTGTGACTGTATTTTGTTTAACTTGCTGTTCTCAATTGTTTATTAGTACCCACATAGAGAACATAAGCTGGTCTTTCCCTTCCTCCCTCATTCGGATTCTGAAAGCATCTGTAACTGGATTTCAAAAGGTCTCCAGGTTTTCTGTATGCAAGAAACCTCCCTATGCATTCGTTATATTTCCAGGCCGACTCTGTGAGGAAAAGCAATGGGCCTGACTGAGACAAGGGGGGCCAGGTTTTGGTAGTTATGCTGCTGGCTGCAAACCTACCAGGTCTTATCAATTAACTTCAAGGTTTCAAAAAAATAATTGTAAGCAAAGTCTTTCTCTGCCTTGGTTTATTCTTTTAACCCCTCCAATGCTGAATCAGACTGATACCTGTTCTTAGTTTTATCACAAAAGGTCTAGATATATCTTAAGAGTAAAAGTACATTTAAAATATGTTCATAAATATTAATCTAAAATTGCTGAGTGTTCAATTTGGAAATCATTAAAGGACCAAGGTTTCTAAGAATAAAAATAAATAAATAAATAAATAAATAAATAAATAGATAACAACTAAACTCCCGCTAGAAAAGCAGAGGAGGCACAAAGCTAGAATCCGCAGCCCCCCTGGTAATTTAGAACTATTTGCCAGGCAGACTCAGCCCCTGAGAGCCAGGTCAAAGAAGGGGGTGTTGAATGCCTGAGCTGCCCGCAAGGCCCAGAAGCCCCTGGGGGAGAAGAAGCCACATGCTCCTGGATCAACGCTAGCCTACAGGAGCTGCAGCAGCTGCTGTTGGGCCCCAAAGTTCAGGCTAAGCTGGAGAACGCTGAGGTGCTGGAGATTCCAGTGAGGCATGTGCTGCGGGGTAGAGCTTGTGGGCGCGAGCATCTGCAGGCAGAAGCCACCGAACGCTTCCCTGCCGGCTACATCCAGTGAACCCACTGCTTGAGTCCATACCACTGCAAAAGGGCAGCGGCTTCCAGAATTTGCTGGGGGTCGCTCTGGCTGGGCCCCTGGGAGACCCTAGGTGAAGCAGCTGGCTCACAGGAGGGGCTAATATCCCATTCTAGTGCACTCCCTTGAAAGAGGCCTGGTTGCTGCTCTGCCAAGAAGGATACTGGTAAAAAGGCAAAAAGCAGGGCCCTAAGGGTTAACAAAAAGGCACTCTCCCTGAACCTGGAAGGCATCAGGACTTTGAAATTCTCCAAGAGAGGAGGAGTCTGACTCAGGGACTGGCTGAAACCTCCTTGGGTTAGAAAAACCGGAGGCTGCATAGTGACCTTATAGACTCCAGTTTGCTGGGCAGAGGTCCAAGCCCAGTTATATAGGGGTTAAACTACCTGTGTACAGCAAAACAACTTTCTCCTGTGCCAGAATACATTTTAAGAAAAGTGAATGCATGATAGTCTAGTAAGCTGGGACTAGTAAATTAGGTAAACTGAGCAGAAATCCTATCTTCCCTAAACCAATGACACTTGGGAGTAAATGCTATGCATTTGCCTCCCTAAACAAAGGTTAAATCCTTTATGTCAATCTGATTAGTGTCATTTGTTGTCCACACCCAGGGACAAATAAAGTTAGAAAATAAGTCTTATTTTGATGAGTTGTTTTATTCAGGAGGAGCCAACCTGGTCCCTCCCTGCAACATGAATGATAAAATGTATGTTAAGGAATTTTAAAATTACTCAAACCTCGCTGCCTTGGGTCCAGTTCTGCATGTGTAAGAAGGGACAGAGTAAAGTTTAGTACCATGCCAGAAGAAGCTGGTAACGCCATCCAAACCACCCAGCCACTATTAGCCAGAGCCGACTGAGGCAGAGCTCCTCGGACTGGAAACAAATGACCCTGACTAGGACAGACTGGGCTTTTTCCAAATGGGCCCCGATGAGCCGATGGTCAAAATGAAGATTGGGGGCCAGACTGTGAACTTTAAGATTGATACAGGGTCAGAGCACTCTGTAGTTACTCAGAAGGTAGCTCCCCTCTCAGGACAGGAAGTCACCATTATTGGAGCTACCCCTATGGTACCACAGCTGCAGACTGTTCTGCCGCCCCCACCATTGTCAGTTAGGCGGCCATGAGGTGGTAAATGAATTCCTATATTTACCAGTTGACCTGGTCCCTCTAATGGACAGAGACCTTTTAGGCAAAATGGAAGCAGAAAGCACTTTTGCCCCAGATGGCTCAGCACAGCCTTGCCTAGGTGAAGAGACCTCTCCAATGATCCAGTCCTTAGCAGTGCCGAGAGAGATAGGATGGAGACTATACACCCCCCAGCCAAAGGCACCCATATCTGTGCTTGTCAGGCCCCCATCAGGGGACTTGGGCAGTGTTCCTGTTATCTGCCAAAATTCCCAAGACTGTAAAAATACTTGTTCACTGATAAGGTGTAAATGTGGATGTTTATTTGATGTTTATATGTCTACTTAGGTATAAATATTTGTACATAAATAGAACCCCCGTTAATTATCTGGTGTATTCTGGAGCAGCCTATTCAGTCTTGACAGAGCCAATGGGACCAGTAACATCTAAGAAGACACCAGTACTAAGAGCCACCGGACAAACTGCCTTTTTCCTTGTACATCAAAGAGGACTGTGGACCTCAGAAAGAACATGGTAACTCATTCGTTTCTAGTTATGCCAGAATGCCTGTACCCCTTACTTGGGCGTGATCTCTTACAGAAATTACAAGCCACCGATAAGCTTGTTCGAGATGCCCTGGCAGAGCCACCTCGGACTCTGTACATCGTTTCCATCATGGGGACTCGGTGTGGGTAAAGAAGTTCAGGACCCCAGGACTCACTCCAACTTGAAAAGGACTATACCTGCAGAAAATTGTATAACAGGCTCAGATGATGACTGCATCTTCCTAAACATGGCTTCAGAAAGACAAGGACAATTTTACCTTATATAGAAAGGTCAAAGAGTGTACTTTAGTCACCTCCCTGAAATGTTTCTATAGCCCTGCCATATCTCATGTTTAGTAGCAGAGCATTTAGCTGCTTGAAGCTGCCATGTGTCCAATATTATGTTTTATTTATTAATATATTGTGTTAACCTTCAATTCTCTTACAAGTTTAAATGTAGCTGTAGCTGTGGACCGGAGATGGTCTACAGTCCTTGGTAGTCTTTTGAAATAACTTGTAAGTGTCCAGTCTCCCACACTGAGGGACATTGTTATAGCTATGTGTTAGATGTCCTGGAAGGGGACTATATGGGATGAACCCCAATATTAAAGGGTGTTTGACTGCCAAGAGGGCAGATTCCCAACTAGACAAAGAAGAATACCCATCAGGTTTTGGTCTCTATTGAGAAACAGCTAACAGTTGGCAGCCTGTGTACTGTCTTGCAGTCCTGCATGACCATGCCCATGTCAGTGGTGGTACAAACCTCGCAGTAGAGAGCTGGGAAAGGCCTATTTAGAATGGAAGGTCTGAGGCATAGTTATGCATTCTTAAAGGACTGACAAGAAAAATCAGAAGATCTTAGAGCAGATTAGTACGTTTATCTCATTATATAATTCCTCTGAAATCTGTCAATGCTTAATAAGTCAGGGCAATACATTTCTTGGCATGAAATCAATAAGACCAGTTTTCAGTAGTGATTTTATTAACCGGAAACTTTGGAGTATCATGTTTTAAAGAAACCTGTCTGAGCTCTGAAGACTTGAAGCCAATAATAGTGCCATGGAGAAAGCCTGGTATCCTGCTTGGGAGCCCTGAAGGTGGCTGGCGCTGGAGCTTCAGGCACATGCCCTACCATGACTGGCGGTTGGTAAGAGTAGAAGGGGAGCAATAAGGACACCTCTGCATCCCTGAGGAACCCCCACACACTCTGGACCACAACGAGTAGTTGGGCTACTGAGATGGGCCTTAAAGCCTAGAGCATGGGCTCAGGTGGAGTTGCTAAAGGTGAGGGATTCACCTAAAGCAGCAGATACTGCAGGCAGGCCTGATGGCAGCTGGATGGCTTGGTTTCCTGCCCCAATGGTGCACATTAAGATTCAATCATGAAATTCCAGCAAAGGTAGTCGGTTACCATTCTCGTTGTGTTTATGCAAACATCAGGCCAAACTGAATACTGTAGATAAATTAATCTTGATTTGGCATTTTGATAGCCATAGTGGAATTTTTAAGAAGAAAAACTCTCTTTTGATGGAGGTTATTAATACTGAAATGTTTTCTTTCCCTTCCACCAGACCATTTGTTATAGTTAATCTCTGTCGTGTCACAAACCCAGATTATTCTGTGTCCTGGACAGCAGGGAGCCTGACTGGTATGTGACCTCTGACTAGACACACTCACTGCAGATCACCCTCAAGAAGACAGCGGACCTCCGCAGACCCCTTGTAATACTCCCACTGCTGTTGACTTAGGGCCCTTGCATTATTAACAGACTAGTCCAATTTGTCAAGAAGTGTATAAAAGTAGTTCAGTTGATAGTTCAGTCTGTCTCATGATTTACCTGGAAGTTCTAAGACAAGGGGGGAATGAAAGGACATAACAGGACTGGTAGCTGTGCCCTTATCCCCTCGTCCAAGAAAAGCCGCAGAATGTATCAGTTACTCAGCCTGCCCTTATCTCCCCCAATGGGAAAGCGGGGGATACTAGCCTAAGGCCAAGAGTATGCCCCCCACCCCCCTGTCTTTGTGTAACCATACCCTAGCTGCACCCTACCCTGAAATCTCTAGCCCCCTACCCTCAATCAACCAACTGGAATCGGCCAAATTAGTGGTCACTGTGTGCCCCCACCCCCCGACACCAAGCCCTATAAATTCTTTGTACCCTTGGGACTCGGGGCTCTCTCTTGCATCTAGGAATGGAGGCAGGAGGGGGACCACGTCCCAGGCTTGAATAAAAGACTCTATGCTTTTGCATTAGACTCGGCTCCCAAGTGGTCTGTCTTGGGGGAATCTTGAAATCTGGGCATAGCATATGTAGTTTGGAAACAAGTTAAGCACAGAAAGACATTGGTTTAGAAGAAGAAATTGGATAATGATTGGAAAAGGGCTTGTAATTGAATGACAATGACTTGAATAAGGAAGGGTCTTTTGCCAAAAAGCACAAGGGAGAAACTTGGGTAATGAATTACTGGGGAAGGGGCAGCATATGAATAAGGTATTCTGACCTTAACCACTTCTTCATCATCCAGTTGAGAACCTGACTTCCAATGCACTTTAGGACTTGCAGTTTCTTCACTGATCCTTGTGTTTGGAGTGTTATTCCTTATGTCTACTAGTCTACAATACCTTCTTAGTAAGTTTCGCTATCTTGAGGCAAGAGACACTACTGAAAGGGTCCTGGCTTCTATATATACTCTCTATGTCTATGAGGTGCCACTCACTACTGCTCTGGTTGCCCAAATTAAGTGGTTGCCATGGTGTGGCTTCACATCACAAAGCCTCAGCTTGACCATCCAGGAGGGTCGGGGGTGGAAGAGGATGCAGCAGTCTCAGAGGCTCTGGTTATACATAAGAGACTTTCCTCTTACCACTTAAAATTTTTCCCAAACTGACCTCTCTCTCTCTCTCTCTCTCTCTCTCTCTCTCTCTCTCTCTCTCTCTGTCTCGCTCTCCCTCTCTCTCTCTTTCTCTTGATCTCTCTCTCTCATTTCCTCTAGTTCCAATATAGTCCAGCATATGGCAGGGAGGTGGTGTTTCCTCTAAGACAATTGCCATACTCCACCGTCATATCAGTGGTCCATTCCACTATGTTCAGATATTAAATTACCCTAGAATTTTGAGTGTTGTTTTAATGGATTATTTGTTTTAGAATAGTTTCAGATTTATAGAAAAATTGTGAAGATAGTATCTGTGTACACCATACCCAATTTCCTTTATTACTAATACCTTACTTGGGTATGGGGCAAATGTAACATGAAGTGAATCATCAGTATAACAGAGTGAAATCTCACTTCTCTAGTAGTTCCAATATCCAGCATTGCTGTTCTAGACCAAGATGTTAAAAGAAAAACTGTACCAGTTTTGGCATAAAACATCACATCTTGAGCTGACAATCCCGTCAATAGTTTAACAATATTCAATAGTCTACCATTTGAAAAGGAAATAAAATCCATTATTATACACTGCCAGCACTAAAACAACAACCTATTGCTCATGACTAGGACCACCACCATCCATCCCACCCTCCCCCCCCCCAATCCAAACCTAAATTGAACACCAGGTTCTTTTCTTCCTTACCTCCTGGAGGTTGTTGTCTTGCTTACTGGAGGTTTTCCCATTCCTGTAGTAAAATACAATTATCTGATTCTTTCTGACTGTCTCCCTCTTGTTTTCCTTCAGCTTAAAGTCCAAAGTTACCATGGGTACTATCTTGGTTATGTAGTTTGGAAACAAGTTAAACACAGACATTGGTTTGGGGGAAGAAATTGGAAAATGATTAGGAAATGTGCTTGTAATTGAATGGCAAAGGATTGAATGATGAAGTGTCTGTGGCAAAAAAGCATAAGGCCAGAATCTTGGGTGAGGAATTACTGGGGAAGCGGCAGCATTTGAATAAGGTATTCTGACCTTATTCACTTCTTCGTCATCCAGTTGAGAAACAGCCTTCTAATTCACTTTTTGACTTGAAGTTTCTTCATCCATCCTTGTGTTTGGAGTCTTATTCCTTATCTCTACTAGTCGACAATATCATCTTATTAAGTTTAGGAATCTTGAGGCAACAGACACTACTCAAATGGTCCTGGCCTCTATAGATACTCTTTAGGTTAATGAGGAGCCACTCACCTCAGCTCTCGTTGCCCAAAATCAGTGGTTGCCATGGTGTGGCTTGACATCACAAAGCCTCAGCTTGACCATCCAGGAAGGGCAGGGGTGGCAGAGGTGCAGAAATCTCAGACACTCTGGTTATAGAACAGAGACCTTCCTGTTAACTCCTAAAATTTTTCCCAAATTGTCCTCTCACTCTGTCTTATTTCCTCTAGTTCCCTTATAGTCCAGCATATGGCAGGATGATGGTGTTTCCTCTAAGACAATTCCCATACTCCCCTGTCATTTCAGTGGTCAATTCCACCATGTTAGAATATTAAAGTTTCCAAGGATTTTGAGTGTTGTTTTAATTTTTTTTTGGAATAGTTCCAGATTTACAGAAAAATTGTGAAGATAATAATCATGTACACCATACCCAATTTCACTGATTACTAATATCTTATTTATGTATGGAACAAATGTAACATGAAGTGAATCATCAGTGAAACAGTTAAAGTGAAACCTCACTTCTCTAGTATCTCCATTATCCAGCAATGCTGTTCTACAGCATGTTGTTAAAGGAAAAACTGGAACAGTTGCGGCATAAAATTTCAGATCTTGAGCTGACCATCCATTCAGTAGTTTAACAATATTCAACAATCTACCATGTAAAAAGGAAATCAAATTCATTTTTATACACTGTGAGCACTAACACAACACCCTAACTCTCAGGACTGCGACCACCACCATCCATCTCACCTCCCCCTGCAAAACAAACATAAACTCACTTTTGGACTTGCAGTTTCTTCATCGATCCTTGTGTTTGGAGTCTTATTCCTTATCTCTACTACTCTGCACTATCGTCTTATTAAGTTTCGCTATCTTGAGGCAAGAGACACTATTCAAAAGGTCCTGGCCTCTATATATACTCTTTAGGTTAATGAAGAGCCTCTCACTTCAGCTCTGGTTGCCCAAAATCAGTGGTTGCCATGGTGTGGGTTGACATCACAAAGCCTCAGCTTGACCATCCAGGAAGGGCGGGGGTGGTAGAGGATGCAGAAATCTCAGACACTCTGGTTATAGAACAGAGGCGTTCCTCTTAACTCCTAAAATTTTCCCAAACTGACCTCTCTCTCATTTCCTGTAGTTCCATAATAGTCCAGCATATGGCAGGCAGGTGGTGTTTCCTCCAAGACAATTGCCATACTCCCCCGTAATTTCAGTGGTCCATTCCACTAAGTTCAGATATTAACGTTTCCTAGGATTTTGAGTGTTGTTTAATAGACTATTTATTTTAGCGTATTTCCAGATTTACAGAACAATTGTGAAGATAATAACCAAGTTCACCATACACAATTTTCCTTATTACTAATATCTTACTTATGTATCGGGCAAATGTTACATGAATTGAATCATCAGTAAAACAGAGTGAAACCTCACCTCTCTATTATCTCCAATATCCAGCAATGCTGTTCTAGACCAAGTTGTTAAAGGAAAAACTGGACCAGTTGTCGCATAAAACTTCACATTTTGAGCTGACCATCCTTTCAATAGTTTAACAATATTTATAGTCTGCCATGTAAAAAGGAAATCAAATTCTTTGTTATACACTGCCAGCACTAACACAACACCCTGTTCCTCATGACTGCGACCACCACTATCCATCCCACCCCCACCAATACAAACATAAATTAGCTTTTGGACTTGCAGTTTCTTCATCCATCCTTGTGTTTGGAGTCTTATTCCTTATGGATACTAGTCTAAACTATCGTCTTATTAAGTTTCTCTATTTTGAGGCAACAGACTCTACCGAAAGGGTCCTGGCCTGTATATATACTCTTTTGGTAAAAGGGGAGCCACTCACTTCAGCCCTGGTTGCTTAAAATCAGTGGTTGCCATGATGTGGCTTGATATCACAAAGCCTCAGCTTGACCATCCAGGAGGGGCAGGGGAGGCAGAGGATGCAGAAATATCAGACACTCTGGTATTGAACAGATACCTTCCTCTTAACTCCTAAAATTTTTCCTGAACTGTCATCTCTTTCTCTCTCATTTCCTCTAGTTCCATTGTAGTCCAGCATATGGCAGGAAGGTGGTGTTTCCTCTAAGATAATTCCCATACCCCCCCGTCATTTCAGTGGTCCATTCCACTATGTTCAGTTGCTACCATTTCCTAGGATTTTGAGTGTTGTTTTAATGGAGGTTTTATTTTAGAATAGTTCCAGATTTACAGAAAAATTGTGCAGATTATAACCATGTATACCATACCCAATTTCCCTTATTACTAATATCTTACTTATGTATGGGGCAAATGTAACATGAAGTGAATCATCAGTGAAACAGTTAGAGTGAAACCTCACTTCTCTAGTATCTCCAATATCCAGCAATGCTGTTGTAGACCAAGTTGTTAAAGGAAAAACTGGACCACTTGCGGCATAAACTTCTGATCTTGAGCTGAAAATCCTTTCAATAGTTTAACAATATTCAATAGTCTACCATGTATAAAGGAAATCAAATTCTTTATTATTCACTGCCAGCACTATCATAACACCCTGTTCCTCATGACTTCGACCACCACCATCCATCCCACCCCCCCTCAGTTATGGGTTGGCTCAGTGAGATAGACCACCGACTCAGAATTTATATTTAGGAACCTTTATTCAGCTGGCCAGCTGTTTGCAGTTCCAGCGCCCCGCGGAAGCAAAGGCGGAACTGCAGCAATGACTGAAAGCATTACTGCCTATTTATTTGCAAAAACTACAAAGTTACAAAACCTTGTTTACGCAATTTGTTCCTGACCCAGTATAGCATTATCACCTTCCTATCTATGTTTTCCGGGAACAGAGAGCACAGTATATTGAGGAAGGACCATGAGACCATATCTCAAGGCCTGACCTGATGTCAGTACCTTCCTATCTGTCTGTTCCTGGAACAGAAGGCACAGAGCGCCCCGATATTCATCCCAGGACATTCCCTACTGGTCTTAATTGGGAATCAAATCTTTGATTCAGCGTCCTCCTCTAAGATTCTGGGGTATTGGGTATATAAAACCATTAACTTTACAGCCTGTATCCAAAAGCTGTTGTATTTCCCCTTGAGCTGGCGAGGTCTTGGCTGCAGGTGGAGTAGGGCTGGGGCTCCCAGAGCTTTCTGACCCAGGGGAAACAGGAGGTTTAGCCTGGGCTGGGTGCTGTGCCTGGCTTGGCCTCTCTGGCTTATCTAGGTGACGCAAGGGGCCAATTGGGTTGAACCACCGGGAAAGAGTTCGGCTTTGAATGCTGAAGAGCTGGCCAGGGTCTCGGCCGCTTACATAGAGTCTTAGTCCCCATGTCCTTCTCCCTTCCCTTTGGTCAGTCCGCCAGGCAAGAGGCATGAGGAGGCCTGGGTTACAATTTCCGATTGTGTAGTTCTTCTAGTTTCACAGCTAGCCTCTGCTCCCCCATCACATAAGTTGGCTTCTCTGTGAGCCTTCGTGCTGGCAGGGCTATGAGAACTTTCGGGGCCCTACTGGTCTTTTAGCCATGTACTTGGCGGTTTGGTCTTCAAGTTGATTTCCCTGTGCTTCGGGACTATCACCCTTCTGGTGCCCTCGGCAATGAATTACTGACACTTCTTTTGGCCCCCATATGGCTGCCAGGAGGTTAAGTATCTCAGAAGCATTTTTAATGTCCTTTCCTCCTGAGGTCAGGAGGCCTCTTTCCTGATATAGGGCCCCATGCACATGTATAGTGGCGAAAGCATACCGACTGTCTGTGCAAATGTTCACTCTTTTTCCTTTTCCCCACCAGAGGGCCTGAGTGAGTGCTATAAGTTCTGCCTTTTGGGCTGAGGTGCCTTGTCCTAAGGCCTGTGCCCAGAGAACCTCCTTTTGTGTCACCACTGCTGCCCCCGCATACCGGGTACCTTCCTCTACGAAGCTGCTCCCGTTGGTGTAGAGGGTCTCATCTGGATTCTGCAGGGGCTGGTCCACAAGGTCCTCTCGGAGGGAAGTGAGGGAAGTCAATGTCTCCTCACAGTCATGCAAAGGGGACTCTGCCATATCGTCAGGGAGGACTGTGGCTGGGTTTAAGGCAGCTGTTATCAGGAAGCTGACTCATGGTGGGTCTAGCAGTAAGACCTGGTACTGGGTATGTGGACGTTGGACATCCATCTCTCCCGGGGGGCTCCTTAATAAGGTCTCAACTGCATGCGGAGCAACTACTTGGAGATTTTGGCCAAAGGTGAGCTTTGAGGCTTCCTTTACCCGGAGGGCGGTGGCTGCAATGGCTCTCAAGCAGTTGGGCCATCCCGAGGCCACCAGGTCAAGTCTCTTAGAGGGATAAACTACGGGGTGTTTCTATGGTCCTAGGGGTTGTGTGAGGACCCCTTTTGCCACCCCTTTGCTTTCAGCTACATATAGCTGAAAGGGTTTGGTTAGGTCTGGCAGGGCGAGTGCCGGGGTGCTTATCAGGGCTTCTTGCAGTCTCTTATAAGCCTCTTCCTCCTTTTCTGTCCCGACCAGGGCGGCCACAGTTTCCCCCTTTGCAGAGTATAGTGGTCTCGCAATTTCTGCAAAACCTAGTATCCATACCCTGCAATAACCCACTGCCCCGAGGAACTCCCGGACTTGCCTTTTGCTGGTAGGCCTGAGGATAGACAAAATGGCCTTTATTCTGCTACTGGATAAAGTTCGCCTACCCCTTCTATGTTGTAACCCAAATATGTTACTCGGGTAGTGCATAGCTGAGCTTTCTTGGTTGAGACCCGATACCCCAAATGATCTAGGGTTGTCAGCAACTCTCGAGTGGCCTGTCTACAGTCCTGTTCCTCCTCCGTGGCCAGTAGGAGGTCTTCTACATATTGGAGCAGAGTCACCCTTGGATGGTCCTGACGGAACTCCCGGAGGTCTTGGTTTAGGGCCTCATCGAACAGAGTGGGTGAGTTCCTAAACCCTTGTGGCAACCTAGTCCAAGTTAACTGTCCCAACTCTCCCTCTGTCCAGTCAACACACTCGAAGGCGAAAATATATTGACTCTGCTTTGCCAAGGGAAGGGAGAAAAAGGCATCCTTGAGGTCTAAAACAGTATAGAACCGGTGGTCTGGCTTGAGGAGGCTGAGAAAGAGTGTAAGGGTTCGGAACCGTGGGATGGATAGTCTAAACCCTCTTGTTTACTTCCCTTAAGTTCTGCACCGACCTGAAATCCTCAGTCCCTAGTTTCTGTATTGGCAACAGGGGAGTGTTCCAAGCAGATTGGTAAGGAATCAAGATTCCAGCCTCTTTCAGCGTCTTAATGTGCTTGGCGATTCCCACTCTTGCTGTCTCTGATTGGATATTGCCGGACTCTGACTGGGGTGTTACTGCTGGTTAGCTGGACTACAATTGGAGGCTGGTGTTTAGCAAACCCTGGCAGATTGTCCTCTGCCCAAACTCCCAGGATAGCCTGTCTTAGTTGTTGGAGATAGCCATCTGCGGAGACTTCTCCAGGCTCCTCCTCATGTAGTAAATATTCCTCCTGTAAGGGCAATGTCAGAAGATAGATTCCCGCAGTCCCTGGGTCTTGCAACTTGACCTCTGGCCCTGGCCCTTCAAAAGAGATTGTGGCCCGTAATTTACTCAGCAAGTCCCAGCCTAGCTGAGGGTAAGGGCACTCTAGCATTACAAGGAATGAGTGAGTCACTGAGCCATTTCCTAGATCGCTGATCCGACCTTTAGTCCATGGGTAGGATTGCACATTTCCACTTGCCCCTTTGATGGGGATTTTGGTCTTAGAGACCGGACCCACTGGCTGTGGCACGATAGAGAAGGTGGCTCCCGTGTCCACAAGGAAGTCCACATTTGGGCCCCCCACTGTCAGAGTTATCCTGGCCTCTTGGGGGCCAGCTGAGCCCTGACAACACTAATCCACCTGCTCCACCAGCACGGGAGTCGGTTCCCCCGAATGTTCAGGGCATTCCCTTTTCCAGTGTCCTTCTGTTTTGCAAAGTGCGCACTGATTTCTTCCAAGCCTGCGTTGGACTCCTTTTCTCCCATGAGAATTTCCTTTATTCTTATTGTCACTCAGGCCCCTTGGGCCTTTTTCCTCATTCAGGGCCAGGAGGACCTTGGCCATCCGGGTGTTTAAACCTGCCGTCCGGTCCTCCCGATTGTTGAAAACCTTCTGGGCTACCTCAACCAACTCAGAGATTGATTTCCCCTCAAAGCCTTCTAACTTCTGCAATATTTTCTAATATCCTGGTCTGACTGGGAAACAAATGCTACAATGACAGCCCTCCGATTTTGTGGGGCATCAGGGTCAATTGGGGTATACACCAGATAGGCCTCGCACAGCCTCTCCAGGAAAGCTGCCGGGATCTCATTAGGCCCCTGGACTGTCTATGTCACCTTAGAGAGGTTTGTGGGTTGCCGGGAGCCGGTCCATGCTTGCTGTTTCAAGGGACCTGGCATATATGGCATACGGTTCTTAATATGTTTGCTCACCTTCTTGGCGCTGTGTTTTAACCAAGGTCACCTCTCCGAGAAATGTTGAATCCCCAGGTAGGGATTTTCCCCTGAAGTTAGGGAGGGAATAAAACCCCTCAACTAAGTGCCAGGCGGGTAATTAATCCCTTTAACTACGAACAATCATGCTTAAACTACATAATCTTTTCTCCCTGGAATGGAGATAAGAAACGCCCTAACCTTTGTAATAGAGATTGATAGGATTGAATCAACTGGTATAAATACAGTTGTAACAAGACAGAAACACTCAGAACTTAGAACAGAATCAAGAAGACAGAACCTACACGGAGCCTAGAGACAGAAGAACTTCGCTGGAGAGAGCATGCCGGAGGATCCTGGAGAGGGACTGGCCTCGGAGCCTAGAGACAGAGCCTAGCGGGAGAATATGGCAAGGGATCCTGGACTGAACCTGACTACAGAGATTGGCAGGAGAACCTGACTGGAACCTGGACACTGAACCTGACTGGAGAGCCTGGACAGAACCTGGCTGGAGAACCTAGCGAGGGAACATGGCCACAGAACCTGGCTGGAGATCCGAAGCAGAACCTCTCTGTAGATCCAGACCAGAACTTGGCTGGAGATCCGGGCTAGAGATCCTGGCTAGGCTGCTGATCAACTGAACGCTGTCTCCGTGTCATTCCTTCTTCGCCGACTCCGTCCACACCTTTGGGGACCCCTGGACCCGCTGGGGTTGGACCCCGGCAGTGGGTCTCCGAACAGCAGCTCCGATGCCCCCCAATAGAGTCTGGCGATACCGATCGAGAGCCTCCTTTCCCCTCTCACTACTGGGATTCCAGTCAGGTCGCCTGGAGGGAAACACAGCCTCTAATCTATCTTGGTCAGAGGTAGGCTGCCCATCCGGACCCAGTACAAATCTCCTCCCTTCTGCCTTGACTCTCTCTCTCTCTCCTCTGAAGTGAAAAGAGTTTGCATCAACTGTTGGCAATCATCCCAGGTATGTTGATGGGTAAAAAACACAGACTCTAAAAGAGAGATTAACCCCTGTGGGTTCTGGGAGAAAGAAGGATTCTGGTTCTTCCAATTGTACAGGTCACTGGTAGAAAAGGGGAAATAGACCATGAAAGGATGCCCATCTGGACCCAAACTTAAGGGCCTGCCTGCTGTAGCGGCAGCATAGGAAATGCAGGACTGGCGGATGCTGCTGGGTCCTGCAGGTTCTTGCCCTCTCTTTCTCTTTCTATTTGCTGCCCCTTGCCTAGTGTGAAGAGGGGAGAACCAAGCCTGGTCCTGGACTGGTGTTTTCGGAGGAAAGGAAACAGGCTGTGGAGGAGACAGTGGTTCTGGGCCAGGGTCTTTATCCACCATCAGGCCGGCGGGTGGGGGAGCATACGGGTGAGGCCTGGCCCTGGGAAGTGCATCCTCACTTGGACCCTGGAGAACAGGGGGAGTTTTGCTCTTCTGGGCCTAAGCCAAGAGGACTGTCTGTCTCTGTCCCAATTTTCCCCTCGGGAGGGAAGCCGTCATCCACCGGGGTTTCTTGGACAATATTTCAACCCATACCTGAATATAAGGAATTTGATTTGGATGCCCTGGGTAGCCTTATATGACATAATGGACCTGGTAGGCAGTGGTCAGATCAAAAGACCCTGCATCAGGTAAACCCTCCTGGAAAGTGGGCCACTCCCATTCACAGAATCTCAGTAAATCAAAATGCATTAACATTATAACTTTGAAATATACCCCAGAACTTCAGTTTCTTTCACTTCACACAGATTTTCATACTTACATTCATACACCAGACAGTCCGAGTTTTGACTTCTACCAAATGTTTATTCAGAGTTTAAACAATCCAACCAATTCCTGACTAATTGCCTAAGGTAGCTCTATGGCTTCTAGGGAGGTGATCACGCTCCCCTTCCACTCCCTCGGAGTGGGCCAGACTGGTAGGGGGTTGACGAAGATGACTGACCCTAACCCATTTGACAAAGACAAAGACAACAAAGAACAAAGACAAAATAAATCAGCCAAATGCAACCTAAGGTTGCCCGGAACCTGCAGCTCGCTCCTTGAAGTCCTGAAAATTTTTCAAAAAACATTGCAGCAGGGTGTATGCAGACGCAAACAACTTTTTGACAATAAACACCAAGACAAACAAATACCAGACAGACAAAACCAGTGTAGCCTACTGCTGCACAACCAGGACCCCAGCCACCGTCCTGGCCGTGGGTCAGGCCCAGGAGTACCGCTGCGTCCAGCCCTCCGTATAGGTCCTTCTGTGGGACATACCAATTCCATTTTAATGACCGGTCCTTAGCTCTCTCAAGAGTCCAAGTGGCTCAGTTTCCAAATTGAAAGTTTTGGGTGGACTGGAGGCCTCCTTGGTAGTCGTTCTTGACAGGTGTGGGGTATCTCCCTGAGTGCCAGGCGACAAGTTGGGGAGAGCCTCCTGCCCTAAAAAGGGGTCCCTCTTCTCCTTGCTGGGTATCTCGCTGTGGCCTCCAAATGTTATGGGTTGGCTCAGCGAGATAGACCACCGACTCAGAATTTATATTTAGGAACCTTTATTAAGCTGACCAGCTGTCTGCAGTTGCGCCTTTGCTTCGGTGGAACTGAACCAAAGGCGGAACTGCCGCAATGACTGCAAGCACTACAGCCTATTTATTTGAAAAAACTACAAAGTTACAAAGCATTGTTTACGCAATTTCTTCCGGACACAGTATAGCATTATCACCTTCCTATCTATGTTTTCCGGGAACAGAGAGCACAGTATATTGAGGAGGGACCATGAGACCATATCTCAAGGCCTTACCTGATGTCAGTACCTTCCTATCTGTCTGTTCCTGGAACAGAAGGTACAGCACACCCCACTATGCATCCCAGCACACCCCCAATACAAACATAAAGTCACTTTTGTACTTGCCAATTCTTCATCCATCCTTGTGTTTGGAGTCTTATTCCTTAACTCTACTAGTCTACACTATTGTCTTATTAAGTTACGCTATCTTGAGGCAACAGACACTACTGAAAGGGTCCTGGCCGCTATATATACTCTTTAAGTTAATGAGAAGCAACTCAATTCAGCTCTGGTTGCCCAAAATCTGTGGTTGCCATGGTGTGGCTTGACATCAAAAAGCCTCAGCTTGACCATCCAGGAGGGGCGTGGGTGGCAGAGGATGCAGAAATCTCAGACACTCTGGTTATACAAGAGAGACCTTGATCTTAACTCCTAAAATTTTTCCCAAACTATCCTCTATCTCTCTCTCATTTCCTCTAGTTCCATTTTAGTCCAGCATATGAGAGGGAGGTGGTGTTTCCTCCAAGACAATTCCCACACTCCCGCGTCATTTCAGAGGTCCATTCCACTAAGTTGAGATATTAACTTTATCTAGTATTTTTGTTTTAATGGATGTTTTCTTTTAAAATAGTTCCAGATTTACAGAAAAATTGTGAAGATAATAACCATGTACACCATACACAATTTCCCTTATTACTAATATCTTACTTATGTATGGAGCAAATGTAACATGAAGTGAATCATCAGTGAAACAGGTAGAGTGAAACCTCACCTCACTAGTATCTCCAATATCCAGCAATGCAGTTCTAGACCAAGTTGTTAAAGGAAAAACTGGAACAGTTGCGGCATAAAACTTCAGATCTTGTGCTGACCATCCTTTCAATAGTTTAACAATATTCAATAGTCTACCATATAAAAAGGAAATCAAATTCATTATTATACATGGCCAGCCTTAACACAACTCCCTGTTCCTCATGACTACAATGAACACAATCCATCCCATGACCCCCCACGCCCAAATACAAACATAAATTCATTTTTGGACTTGCAGTTTTTTCATCCATCCTTGTGTTTGGATTCTTATTCCTTATCTCTACTTGTCTACACTATCATCTGATTAAGTTTCACTATATTGAGGCAACAGACACTACGCAAAGGGTCCTGGCCTCTATATATACTCTTTAGGTTAATGAGGAGCCACTCACTCCAGCCCTGGTTGCCCAAAATCAGTGATTGCCATGGTGTGGATGGACATCACAAAGCCTCAGCTTGACCATCCAGGAGGGGCGGGGGTGGCAGAAGATTCAGAAATCTCAGACACTCTTGTTATAGAACAGAGACCTTCCTCTTAACTCCTAAAATTTTTCGCAAAGTGACCTCTCTCTCTCTCTCTCATTTGCTCTAGTTCCATTATAGTCCAGCATACGGCAGGGAGGTGGTGTTTCCTCTAAGTCACTTCCCATACTCACCCGTCACTTCAGTGGTCCGTTCCACTATGTTCAGTTGCTACCATTTCCTAGGATTTTGAGTGTTGTTTTAATGGAGGTTTTATTTTAGAATAGTTCCAGATTTACAGAAAAATTGTGAAGATAAAAACCATGTACGCCATACACAATTTCCCTTATTACTAATATCTTACGTATGGGACAAATGTGACAGGAAGTGAATCATCAGTGAAACAGTTAGAGTGAAACCTCACTTCTCTAGTATCTCCAATATCCAGCAATGCTCTTCTAGACCAGGTTGTTTAAGGAACAACTGGAGAAGTTGCGGCATAAAACATCAAATCTTGAGCTGACCAACCTTTCAATAGTTTAACAATATTCAATAGTCTGCCATGTAAAAAGGAAATCAAATTCTTTATTATACACTGCCAGCACTAACAAAACACCCTGTTCCTCTTGAGTCTGACCACCACCATCCATCCCACCCCCCCAATCCAAACCTAAATTAATCATCAGCTTCTTTTTCCTTGCCAGTTTGAGAAAGTGCTGGAAAAAAAATCCCCATTAAGACTTCTCCTTGTCCTTATTCAAAGTGTCTGGCCCAGTATGGAATGGCTTGTCTGGTGCCCCAACTAAAGAAATCTACATTACTCCCTTCTCACATTCCTGACCCCCCCTTAGATCTCTCCCTTTCAGTGAAACAGAGTCAATCCTCACTTCCCTACTATCTACAATATCCAACAATGCTGTTCTAGACCATGATGTTAAAGGAAAAACTGTAACAGTTGTGGCATAAATCTAAAGATCTTGAGCTGACCATCCTTTCAATAGTTTAATAATATTCAATAGTCTGCCATGTAAAAAGGAAATCAAATTCTTTATTATACACTGCCAGCACTAACACAACACCCTGTTCCTCATGACTGTGACCACCACCATCCTCCCCCCCCCCCACAATAAAAACATAAATTCATTTTTGGACTTGCAGTTTCTTCATCCATCCTTGTGTTTGGAGTCTTATTCCTTATCTCTACAAGTCTACACTATCATCTTATTTTCGCTATCTTGAGACAACAGACAGTACTCAAAGGGTCCAGGCATCTATATATAGTCTTTAGGTTAATGAGGACCCACTCAATTGAGCTCTTGTTGCCCAAAATCAGTGGTTGCCATGATGTGGCTTGACATCACAAAGCCTCAGCTTTACCATCCCGGAGGGGTGGTGGTGGGAGAGGGTGCAGATATCTCAGACACTCTTGTTATAGAACAAAGACCTTCCTCTTAACTCCTAAAATTTTTCCCCAACTGACCCCCCTCTCTCTCTCTCTCTCTCATTTCCTCTAGTGCAATTTTAGTCCAGCATATGGCAGGGAGGTGGTGTTTCTTCTAAGACATTTCCCATAATCCCCCGTCATTTCAGTGGTCCATTCCAGTATGTTCAGTTGTCACCATTTCTTATGATTTTTAGTGTTGTTTTAGTGGATGTTTTAATTTAGAATAGTTCCAAATTTACAGAAAAATTGTGAAGATAATGCCCCTGTACTCCATACCCAATGTACCATATTACTATTAACTCACTTTTGAATGGGGCAAATGTAACATGAAGTGAATCATCAGTGAAACAGAGAGAAACCTCACTTCTCTTGTATCTCCAATATGCAGCAAACCTGTTCTAGACCAAGCTATTAAAGGAATAAGTGGACCAGTTGTGGCATAAATATTCAGGTCTTGAGCTGACCATACTTTCAATAGTTTAACAATATTCACTAGTCTACTGTGGGAAACTGTTTATTGCCTTCACTATCTGATAAGCATAGAAGAGCACTCCCCGAAACCCCCCCAAGGCTGGGTGCCTTTGAATCCTTAGCAAAGCCCTGAGCTAGGTGCCACCTCTGTTTGTCCAGACAGTGGTAGCTGAGACTACTCCCCCATTTATTATTATGTAAATCCTTGCTGATGGGCTAGTCTGCTTGTTACTGGGGGGGGTCGCCTGCCTAAGGGCTACTCCAGATCAATAAAAGATTGGAGCAGCCTGAGCATGGGTGGAAGTCCCTCTCCTTGAGTTGGACTTGCCCGCCTGGACCTCCGATATTGCAAAATTATCTTGTGTCTTTTCTCTCATTTGTTGTGCGGCTCCTCTTTCACGTACCGAACCCTACTCCACACGGGTCATGGAAGGAAACACACTCAACATCTGGCGCCCGACGGGTAATCTGGAAGTGCAGGCCTCACTGGAGCTAGAAAAGGAAGTTTTCACGGAAAAGGTGGGGAAAACTCACCAAAAAAAAGTGAGGGGAAGTCTACCGCACGCAATGCCCAGGATCAGCTACAGAAGCCCGGGACTGTAAGTACACTGGGAACGTTTTCTTAACCAGGCTAACAAATGGGGAAGGATTTGGCTTAAAAATGTAGATTCGGCTTTAAAAAGGTATATTTGGCTTTTAAAAACTAAGAAACTGTATTGTGTGCGTTTGATTTGCATGCTTAAAGGGTTAAAATTTTAGAAGGTAATCTTTTACAGTTTTTGCATGTTATTATAGAACATAACCTTTGCTTTTCTTGAAGAAGGTACATTAGATCTTACAAGGTTGCCAAAACAGTTAGTTAGAACTTGAAAAAAGGTTAACGGCAAGACAAAACTCATTTCAAAAAACTTTTTCCATGGGGAACATAATGGCGCATTTGCCAAAGCCTTTTCCAAAGGCTGAGGAGGAGTCTCCTCAACTGGTTCCCTCAGCTCCTCCTAGTGAGGAGTGGGAAGACACATTAGAGGAATGGCCTTCAAGGTCCTCTGGACCTCCGCATGCACGTCCTAATTGAGATATGCTTAGTTCGCTGTCATTTGAATCACCTGTGCAAAAAGCCATCAGAGAAGGATTGAGGGAAATACCGGCAGAAGAAAGGCTTGCTTTCCCTATCATAGAGGTACCTGATCCACAGCTACGGAATCAGGTAATCAGACAGCATGTAAAAATTGACTTTAAAATGATAAAGGCCTTACGTGAAAGTGTAGTCCAAAATGGTCCAACAGCTCCTTTAACAGGAGAAATTATGCATAGTATTTCTGAAGCTTTCCTAATCCCTCATTATTGGTATTCTCTAGCACGTGCAACTCTGAATGGAGGAGATTATTTACTATGGAAAGGAGAATTCTTGGAGAGGTGCCAGGAGCAAGCCCAAATAAACCGCGGGCTGAATGCTCAAATAACTTATGAAATGCTAGCAGGACTGGGACAATACAACGATGTGCGAACCCAGTTAGATTATGTGCAACTGGCATATGAGCAAATTCGAGCTTGTGGAAGGAAAGCGTGGTGGACTTTACCAGCAAAAGGGGACTCTGAGGGAGCTTTTAGTAAATGTTTACAGGGGCCTTTAGAATCATTTTCTGATTTTGTGGCTCCTCTCACTTGAGCAGTGAGACGACAGGTTCAACATGAGGCAGCAGGAGACATTTTAATTCAACAATTAGCTTATGAAAATGCCAATGATGATTGTAAGAAATGCCTGATGCCTCTGAGAAAAAGTAGTACCATTACAGAAATGATTTGAGCATGTCAGAATGTGGGGTCAGGCACTTTTCAAGTGAATTTACTCACTGCTGCTGCTACTGTAAATAAAAGGTGTCATAACTGTGGAAACTTAGGACATTTTAGAAAAGAATGTTGACAACCAAGAAAGACACAAGGAGGCGCTCCAAGGAAAGGCGCTAACATTTCTCCTCCTGAACCTATCAAAACAGATCCAACCTCTCTGTGTCCTAGATGCCACGAGGGCTACCATTGGGCCAGCCATTGTAAATCGAGATTCCACAAAAATGGCCAGCCGTTAAATCAAGACACAGGGTATGGCCAACGACAGGGAAACGGCCAATGGGGCAACCCCCAGCCCCGTCAATAAAAGGGGAGATCTGCCCTGCAAAGCCCACAGTGGAATCTCTAATTTGGGCCACTCCAGTAAGTGCAAGCCTAGATCTTAACAGTACTATAGTGGTCACTTTGACCCCTGATATGGCTCGGCAAGCTGTTCCTACAGGAATCTGGGGACCTGTGCCATCAGGAACTTTAGGATTAATTTTAGGGAGAAGTGGAAACACTCTGGAAGGATTAACTGTTTTGCCTGGAGTCATAGATTCAAATTATGAGGGAGAGATTAAAGTGATATTGGAATGCAATCATATTATGCAAATTACTCCAGGACAGATAATTGCTCAACTACTACTTCTACCTTATGCTCAACAAGGAAAGGCTATAAATAGAAAAGAGGAATGCAAGGACTTGAAAGCTCAGACATCTATTGGATACAGGAAATTAGCAAAACTCGTCCTATGATTAATTTGAGAATAGAAGGAAAAATGTTAAAAGGCCTAGTAGACACTGGGGCAGATGTCAGCATTATCAGCAAAGAATTCTGGCCTCCTAGTTGGTCCATGGTAGAAGCTATGGACTCAATTAGAGGGGTGGGAGTTCCTGATAACACACAACATAGTGCTGCAGTCTTAAAATGGCAAGATGAGGAAGGACAGACAGGATGGTTTCAGCCCTATATTGTCTCTGGAATTACAGTCAATGTATGGGGCCGGGATGTCTTAGAAGGTTTACAAGCTTGTATTATTACTGGCAAAGGTCAGCAGCTTGTAACTCAGATGGGACATCAGAGTGATCAAGGTGTAAAAAAACCAGGAAGGCGAGGATATCAACCTTTTTAGGAGTGGTCACTGCTCAGTCTCCTCGCCCTCATGCTGATCCTATACAATGGAAAGATGATAAACCTGTATGGGTGGATCAGTGGCCATTAACCAAGGAGAAATTAGGTCATATTCATGGATTGATACAGGAACAAATAGAAGCTGGTCATATAGAGCCTTCCAATAGCCCTTGGAATACGCCTATATTTATTATACCTAAGAAGGTGGCAGGGAAATGGCGATTGATACATGATCTCAGAGCAATTAATGCTACTATGCATACCATGGGTGCTTTGCAACCTGGACTCCCAGCACCTTCACAAATCCCTTTAAATAGGTCTCTCATAGTACTAGATCTGAAGGATTGTTTTTTCACCATTCCCTTGGCACCTCAAGATAAAGAAAGATTTGCTTTTTCAGTGCCATCTATTAATAATATAGAACCCATGAAAAGATATCAGTGGAAAGTTTTGCCTCAAGGAATGGCCAATAGCCCTACCTTGTGACAAAAATATGTGGCTCAAGCTGTTCAACCTTTAAGGGACAGATATTCCCGATGTTATATTATCCATTACATGGATGACTTGCTCTTAGCAAGTCCACGGGAAGAGCAGACTTTAGAAATATTTTTCCAATTAGAGAAGGAGCTCCTGAAATGGGGCTTAAAAATTGCTCCAGAAAAGGTACAAAAAGAAACACCTTTTAAATATCTGGGAACCATTATTGAAAACCAATGCATTAGGCCACAAAAGGTGGATCTAAGAAAAGATTGTCTTAAAACTTTAAATGATTTTCAGAAATTATTAGGGGACATTAACTGGCTAAGACCCTACCTAAAAATCTCTATGGGAGAAATGACAAATTTATTTGATATACTTAGGGGTGACTCTGACCTTTCCTCACCCAGAACACTAACAGATGATGCCAGAAAGGAGTTGCTAAGAATTGAACAGGCGATATCCTCAGCTCAAGTAGCACGGGTACAGCCTGAATTGCCTTTATTGGGACAGTTTAACCATACTGCAAATAGTCCCACTGGAGTCATCTTCTAAAATAAAGACTCTCCCGCTATGATTGAATGGGTCCACCTAGGCCATCAGTCCTCTAAAACTGCTATTACTTATATAGGACTAATGGCTCAATTAATTTATCAGCTTAGGAACCATTGCAAGCAGCTTAGAGGAGAAGAACCTAAATGCATCTATCTTCCCCTCACTGGAAAGCAATTAGAAATGTTGTTTCAAACTGATGTAAATTGGCAAATTGGGTTAAGTTGATATTCAGGGGAACTTAGTTGTCACCTATTAAAAGATAAACTTTTACAATTTTTAAATAAGACCTCTATCATTATACCAAAACATACTAGGCAGGAACCAATTCCTGGAGCTTTAACTGTTTTTAATGATGGGTCATCAAAATGGAAAGCTGCCTATCATACTATTAATTCTGACCGAGTCATACTGACCAGTCATACTTCTGTGCAAAGAATTGAGTTAGAAGCTATTAAGGCTGCATTGCAAGATTTCCAACAGCCTGTTAACATAATTTCTGATTCCTCTTATGCTTCGGGCCTAGTAAGTAGAATTGAAACTGCCCGGTTGAAATGGCTTAGTGACCAAAGTTTATTCTTACTATTTAAGCAGGTTCAGCAGATTGTACAGCAGAGAAAATAGCCTTTTTATATCACTCACATCAGGCCTCACAGTGTATTACCTGGCCCATTAACTAAGGGAAATGCACATGCTGATCAATTGGTTGCTTTATTAAAAGAGGCTTCAGAGTCTCATCAGCTTTTACATCAGCCTGCTAAAATGTTGTCCAAACAATTCTCAATCTCTCGACAGAAAGCAAAACAGATTATCAAGGAATGTCCCAGTTGCATGTTACATCTACCTCAAGGGCCTAACACAGCAGTCAACCCTAGAGGTTTGCTAAGGGACCATATCTGCCAAATGGATGTAACACATTATACTCCTTTTGTATGTCTTGTGGCGTTACATGCCTCTGTAGATACTTTTTCAAAGTCCTGTGGGCCACTGTATCTACAGGAGAGACGGCAAAACAGGTTATTAATCATTGCTTAGCTGCTTTTGCCCTCATGCGAATTCCAAAGATTATTAAAACTGATAATGGACCTGCTTATACAAGCTGTCAATTCCAGGAATTTTGTAAACAGTGGAAAATTCAGCACATTACAGGATTACCATATAATTCCCAGGGACCGGCCATTATTGAACATGAACACCAAAGACTGAAATCTCAATTAGAAAAACAAAAAGGGGGGATGATGGAGAAATCACATGTGGGTAGGCTGCATCAAGCCTTAATTACTCTAAATGTTTTCACTTGTGATGCTGATGGAAAGACACCTATGGAGCTACATTGGTGTCAGAATAAAACAAAAGAAAATGGTCTAGTTAAATGGAAGGATTCCGAATCTGGTTTATGGAAGGGACCTGACCCATTATTAAGCTTTGGCAGAGGGTATGCTTGTATCTTCCCAGAGAATTTTTCCAAACCCGTATGGATTCCTGCTGGAAATATTAAACTGCATCAGGAATCTAGCCAGACTGAAGATCTTGCGCCTGGAGCCATAACATGTAGCTGTAAACAATCAACTACCTCAGCCACAGAGAGCTGCGACTCCAAGCAGTCCACTGAAGATGAGGAACAGGAGGTAGATAAACCAGACAACCAATAGCCCAGAGGCCACCTGGAGCACAGCAAAGTGAAGTATGGTAATAATTAATTCAGGTAAAAACTATAAATTTCATATGTCTTAGAAGGCACATTTTTCCTTTACCTGGGAAGGACAGCATATCTATCCCAAGTTCAGAGGGCTCCAGTTAGCATGTCAACTCAGTTTTCTGGAGACCCCAAACTGCCTAAGTGCCAAAGTTTAACCCAGGTCACTCAAGGGTTCTAGACCCAAAACTGTAATTTAGATAACATGCCTAAGTTTTACCTAGGTTACCTAAGGACTCTAGATAATGTGTTTACCCAAAACTGTAATTTGGATAGCATGCTGTCTCTGCTTCTGTAAATTGCTTTTGTTTTCTGCAAACTAGGTTCCTCATTCCAAACTTTGAGACAGCCAGTTTAAAATTAAGTTGTCATGACCTAGAGCAAAGAATATTCTTACATGGTATTATTCTACAAGTCTCATTAATAATTTTTGATGCTTTAAAACAGTATATTGTGCATTTATCCCAAAAAAATTTACAAATGAATTTGAATGGTTTACATGAAGGGATTTATTCCTTTCCACTGTGTGGAGGGCCTCCTGGGGCAGGCACTTAAGCATTCTGTATTGACCTATCTTGACTTTTTTCTGCCAAGAGGAATCCAATTGCCTACAGCTGTTATCTGAGCTCTCTGTTCAAGCTGGGATCATGAAAAGCTGGTACCATGGATCTGTCTCTGGCCCAATGGCGTAAGCTGGGCCCTCTCTGGAGAAGAAACCTGGGTTCCCTATGATCAATGCCAGGGCCCCGCCAGCAGGCGAGGGGATCCAAAGGCAGTTGCTGGGCATGGAGGCCATACGGACATAGGTTATAAAGGAGACATAGCTGAACCTCACATCACCCTACTTGGCCCAGTTATAGTTGGTAGTCAACGACGGGTAAGACCCCACAGGGTGGGGCGACCTAAGACAGGCACAGCCAAGGGCCAGTAGGAGAAAACTTGGGGTGCAACAAAGGTGGGGCACAGACCCCCCGCCAATGGTGCACGGGCTTGAACACTCGCCCCTTCTGAGGAAGGTCTCCTGTCCCCATGGCTGCTTCTTGCTTCCCATTTCCAGCCCAGATCAGGAACCAAATAACAGAAGAGAGTTGGTCCAGCTGAAATCAGAATCCAGATAAACGGAGGCTTGGCTAACAGACCCTATGTCTAAATCTAGCCTCACAACAGGAATGCTCAGAGCCTTCACAAGGATGTAAAGTGATCCTTTTCATTAATATTTACAGTGTAAATTAAGATTATTGTTAAAATATTAAATTTGACAGCAAAATAGTTTTCAAATTAATTAAATTCAAGTTTTCAAATTAATTAAATCTGGCTAATTTGAAATGACTAATTATTCAAAAAGTATTAACAAAAATTTTAATTTCTTGGTAAACATGCTATGAACCTAAAGCATGCTCAGGTTCATTTTTTTGCGTGCAAAAAATTAATATTTAAAGCTATCTAGACTGCATTATAAAATTTCCAAGAAGTCTCCTAATTAAAACAAAAAAAGGGTCGGGATAGTGGAAAAATATAGTGGAAGAATACCATGTAAGGAAATAGATCCTGTAACTAAATTACATTTAGAGAAAAATTTTTTTTTTCGTTTATAATGCTAATAGTGAGATACCCAGAAAAAACACACATTATGCCAGGGTAAGCCAGGGAAAGATCATGTTAAAGAAAAGATCCCAAGTAAGGTTTTGTTTTTTTTCCTTTAACCTTTGTTCGAGAATATGGTTGTATACTTTCAGAGAACAGCTACAAGACCATGTGGATTCCTGTAACAACGGATCACAAAAAGCCAGCCACAAAGACAGAAGAGACAGTTCAGAGATGGAGATGGTGGAAGACGCCTTGCCATGCTAGCAGTCAGCAGCTGTGCGGCGCTGCAGGTTGCCCAGGACAAGACCAGAAAGGACCAGACCTGCATTTTCCAGCATCCAGACCAACATTTCATTGCGGGCATGTACATATGAACTTTTGGATATTGAAACATGGACTCAGAACTTTTGGACATTGAAATTGGGACTTGATTATTTTTTTAAAGAAAAAATAAGGGGGAGATGTGGGAAACAGTTTATTGCCTTAACTACCTGATAAGCATAGACAGAGAACTCCCCGAAACCCCCCGAAGGCTGGGTGCCTTTGAAGCCCTAGCAAAGCTTGGAGCTAGGCTCCACCTCTGTTTTCCAGACAGTGATAGCTGAAACTACTCCCCCATTTATTATTATGTAAATCCTTGTTGATGGGCTAGTCTGCCTGTTAATGGGGAGTCCCCTGCCTAAAGGCTACTGCAGATCAATAAAAGATTGCAGCAGCCTGAGCATGGGTGGAAGTCCCTCTCCTTGAGTTGGACTTGCTCACCTGCACCTCCAATATTACAAAGTTATCTCGTGTCTTTTTCTCTCATTTGTTGTGCGGCTCCTCTTTCAGATACCGAACCCTACCCCACGCTGGACATGGAAGGAAACAATCGACACACCACCATCAATCCCACCCCCCCTCCCCCAGATCCAAACCTAAATTAAACATCAGCTTCTTTTTTCCTTGCAAGTATGAGAAAGTGTTGAGGAAAAAATCCCCATTCAGTATTCTCTTTGTCCTTATGCTAAGTGTCTGGCTCAGTATGGAATGGCTTGTCTGGTGCACCAATTAAAGAATTCTACATTTCTTCCTTCTCACATGCTTTCCCCCTCCTTTTATCCCTCCCCATCATCTGAAAACTCAAAAAAATACAAACACATTTCCTTTATACCCTTGGTGGTATATATTCAAGGAGACCATTAATGTTTTCATCTTCTCATAATGCCCATTTCTGAAGCATTTTTGATAGAGAGATACACATTGTTAAGTGTGTTCCTCTGGGAGACCCTGGGTATCACCTCTGGTAGATGAACACTCTAGCACTTCTTCTTCTGCATTTGTTGGCTTGCTTACTGGAGGTTTTCCCCTTCCTGTAGAAAAATACAATTATCTGATTTTTTCTGTCTTTCTCCCTCTTGTCTTCATTCAGCTTAAAGACCAAATTTACCATCGCCAAAATCTTGGTTATGTGAAAGGACAGAACAGGACTGATAGCTGTGTCCTTATCCTCTCTTCCAAGAAAAAGCCACAGCATGTATCAGTTACTCAGCCTGCCCTTATATCAGCCAATGGGAATGTGGGGGAAACTAGCCCAAGCCCAAGAATATGCTAGCTACCCGCCTGTCTTTGTGTAAGAAGAACCCTAGCTGTACCCTGCCCTGGCGTCACTAGCCCCCTGCCATCACTCAACAAAATGGCATAGGCCAAATCAGTGGTCAGAGTTGCCTCCACCCCCCGACAACAAGCCCTATAAATACTTTTTTCCCTTGGGACTCGGGGCTCTCTCTTACATCCAGTAAAGGAGGCAGTGGGGGGGACCATGTCCCGGACTTGAAAAAAATACTTTATTCTTTTGCATCGGACTCGGCTCCCTAGTAGTCTGTCTTGGGGGATCTTGAAATCTGGGCCTAATATTTGGAGCCTCGTCCGGGTCCCCAGAGACTCACGAGGGACCCTGAATAGGAGGGTCTGACTAACCGTGGTAAGTGTGTGTGTGTTGTCTGTTGTGTTCTGTATGTTCTGTCCTGTGTGAGCTCCATTATGAAATCTGTAATGCCCCTAGCGACCTAGGTGGATGCACTGGGGGCCCTCGCATGGGAGGAGTTTTGGGACGCCCCGATCCTCCATCTGGAGGGGCCATGAAAACCCTCAAACTGAGACGAGTAGTGCATGGCCATCGTCTTATCTAACCTGTAGTTTTCCTTCCGCGGAGTCGGAAGGTTGTTTTGGTTTTGCTTCCATAGAGTTGGAAGACTGTATTTGTCTGTTTGTATTTTTTTTTTCTGTTTTCTATGGACTTACTGGATGGACGTTATGGGACAGACTCAAACAACTCCTTTAAGCATTATGGTCGTTTTAAAGTCAAGGGCTGGGCCAAACCTGCTTGCCAGCCTCAGGTGTGGTTTTCCAGAACTGCTGGGAACTTGGGACCTTGAAGCTTACAGAATTCAAATGATAAAAAACTTATGTCTTGCATTTTTGATGTTTATTCTTAAAAATGTTACTGATTGAGAAATGCTGAATATTTGCTAAAAGTTTCAGTTTCAGATTGAACTGGGAAAAATTGTGTGTTGTGGGAGCCAATGGGACCAGTAACATCTAAGAAGACACCAGTTCTAAGAGCCACAGGACAAACTGCCTTTTTCTTTGTACATCAAAGAGGACTGTAGACCTCAGAAAGAAAAGGGTAACTCATTCGTTTCTAGTTATGCCAGAATGCCTGTACCCCTTACTTGGACGTGATCTCTTACAAAAATTAGAAGCCACCAATAAGCTTGTTCGAGATGCCCTGGCAGTGCCACCTCGGACTCTGTACATCTTTTCCATAATGGGGACTCAGTGTGGATAAAGAAGTTCAGAACCCCAGGACTCACTCCTACTTGAAAAGGACTATACCTGCAGAAAATTGTATAATAGGCTCAGATGATGCCTGCATCTTCATAGACATGGCTTCAGAAAGACAAGGACAATTTTACCTTATATAGAAATGTCAAAGAGTGTACTTTATTCACCTCCCTAAAATGTTTGTATAGCGCTGCCATATTTCATGTTTAGTAGTGTAGCATTTAGCTGCTTGAAGCGGCCATGTGTCCAATATTTTGTTTCATTGTATTAATATGTTGTATTAACCTTCAATTCTCTTACAGGTTTAAATGTAGCTGTAGCTGTGGGCCCGTGATGGTCTATAGTCCTTGGTAGTCTTTGGAAATAACTGGTAAGTGTCCAGTGTCCCACACTGAGGGACATTGTTATAGCTATGTGTTAGATGACCTGGAAGGGGACTATATGGGATTAACCCCAAAAGTAAAGGGTGTTTGGCTGCCAAGAGGGCAGATTCCCAACTGGACAAAGAAGAATACCCATCAGGTTTTAGTCTCTATTGAGAAACTGCTAACAGTTGGCAGCCTGTGTACTGTCTTGCAGGCCTGCATGACCATGCCCATGTCAGGGGTGGTACAAACCTCGGCAGTAGAGAGCTGGGAAAGTCCTATTTAGAAGGGAAGGTCTGAGGCATAGTTATGCATTCTTAAAGGACTGACAAGAAAAATCAGAAGATCTTAGAGCAGATCAGTATGTTTATCTCATTATATAATTCCTCTGAAATCTGTCAATGCTTAATAAGTCAGGGCAATACATTTCTTGGCATGAAATCAATAAGACCGGTTTTCAGTAGTGATTTTATTAACCGGAAACTTTGGAGTATCATGTTTTTAAGAAACCTGTCTGAGCTCTGAAGATTTGAAGCCAATAAGAGTGCCACTTAGAAAGCTTAGTATCCTGCTTGGGAGCCCTGAAGGTGGCTGGCGCTGGAGCTTCAGGCCCATGCCCTACCATCACTGGCGGTTGGTAAGAGTAGAAGTGGAGCAATAAGGAAACCTCTGCATCCCTGCGGAACCCCCACACACTCTGGACCACAACAAGTAGTAGGGCTACTGAGATGGGCCTTAAAGCCTAGAGCATGGGCTCAGGTGGAGTTGCTACAGGTGAGGGATTCACCTAACGCAGCAGATACTGCAGGCAGGCCTGATGGCAGCTGGATGGCTTGGTTTCCTGGCCCAATGGTGCACATTAAGATTCAATCATGAAATTCCAGCAAAGGTAGTCAGTTACCATTCTCGTTGTGTTTATGAAAACATCTGGCCAAATTGAATACTGTAGATGAATTCATCTTGATTTGGCCTTTTAATAGCCATAGAGGAATTTTTAAGAAGAAAAACTCACTTTTGATGAAGGTTATTAAAACTGAAATGTTTTCTTTCTTTTCCACCAGATCATTTTTTATAGTTAGTCTCTGCCATGTCAGAAGCCCAGATCATTCTGTGCCCAGGACAGCAGGGAGCCTGACTGGTATTTGACCTCTGACTAGACACACTCACTGCAGATCACCCTCAAGAAGACAGCAGACCTCCGCAGACCCCTTGTAATCCTCCCGCTGCTGTTGACTTAGGGCCCTTGCATTATTAGCAGACTAGTCCAATTTGTCAAGAAGTGTATAAAAGTAATTCAGTTGATAGTTCAGTCCGTCTCATGATTTACCCGGAAGTTCTAAGACAAGGGGGAATGTAAGGACAGAACAGGACTGGTAGCTGTGCCCTTATCCCCTCTTCCCAGAAAAAGCCGCAGAATGTATCAGTTACTCAGCCTGCCCTTATCTCAGCCAATGGGAAAGTGGGGGATACTAGCCCAAGGCCAAGAGTATGCTCGCCACCCCCCTGTCTTTCTGTAACCAGACCCTACCTGTACCCTACACCGGCGTCTCTAGCCCCCTACCCTCAATCAACCAACTGGAATCGGCCAAATTAGTGGTCAGTGTGTGCCCCCACCCCCCGACACCAAGCCCTATAAATTCTTATTTCCCTTGGGAATCGGGGCTCTCTCTTGCATCTAGTAATGGAGGAAGGAGGGGAAACACGTCTCAGGCTTGAATAAAAGACTCTATGCTTTTGCATCGGACTCGGCTCCCATGTGGTGTGTCTTGGGGGAATCTTGAAATCTGGGCATAGCATATGTAGTTTGGAAACAAGTTAAACACAGAAAGACATTGGTTTAGAGGAAGAAATTGGAAAATGATTTGGAAAAGGGCTTGTAATTGAATGAAAATGACTTGAGTAAGGAAGGGTCTGTTGCCAAAAAGCACAAGGGAGAAACTTGGGTCATGAATTACTGGGGAAGGGGCAGCATATGAATAAGGTATTCTGACCTTAACCACTTCTTCATCATCCAGTTGAGAACCTGACTTCCAATGCACTTTAGGACTTGCAGTTTCTTCACTGATCCTTGTGTGTGGAGTGTTATTCCTTATCTCTACTAGTCTACAATACCTTCTTAGTAAGTTTCGCTATCTTGAGGCAAGAGACACTACTGAAAGGGTCCTAGCCTCTATATATACTCTCTAGGTCTATGAGGAGCCACTCACTACTGCTCTGGTTGCCCAAATTAAGTGGTTGCCATGGTGTGGTTCACATCACAAAGCCTCAGCTTGACCATCCAGGAGGGTCGGGGGTGGAAGAGGATGAAGAAGTCTCAGATGCTCTGGTTATACATATGAGACCTTCGTATTACCACTTAAAATTTTTTCCAAACTGATCTCTCTCTCTCTCTCTCTCTCTCTCTCTCTCTCTCATTTCCTATAGTTCCAATATTGTCCAGCATATGGCAGGGAGGTGGTGTTTCCTCACAGACAATTGCCATACTCCACCGTCATTTCAGTGGTCCATTCCACTATGTTCAGATATTAAATTTCCCTAGAATTTTGAGTGTTGTTTTAATGGATGATTTATTTTAGAATTGTTCCAGATTTACAGAAAAATTGTGAAGATAATATCCGTGTACACCATACCCAATTTCCCTTATAACTAATATGTTACTAGGGTATGGGGCAAATGTAACATGAAGTGAATCAACAGTGAAACAGTTAGAGTGAAACCTCACTTCTCTAGTATCTCCAATATCCAGCATTACTGTTCTAGATCAAGATTTTAGAGGAAAAACTGTACCAGTTGTGGCATAAAACTTCACATCTTGAGCTGACAATCCTGTCAATAGTTTAACAATATTGAATAGTCTACCATTTAAAAAGGAAATCAAATCCATTATTATACACAGCCAGCACTAAAAGAACACCCTATTCCTCATGACTAGGACCACCACCATCCATCCCACCCCCACCCCCCAATCCAAATCTAAATTGAACATCAGCTTCTTTTCTTCCTTACCTCCTGGAGGTTGTTGTCTTGCTTGCTGGAGGGGTAACCCTTCCTGTAGTAAAATACAATTATCAGATTCTTTCTGTCTTTCTCCCTCTTGTCTTCATTCAGCTTAAATTCCAAAGTTACCATCGGTACTATCTTGGTTATGTAGTTTGGAAACAAGTTAAACACAGAAAGACATTGTTTTTAGGGAAGAAATTGGAAAATGATTAGGAAATGTGCTTGTAATTAAATGGCAATGGATTGAATGAGGAAGTGTCTGTGGCAAAAAAGCACAAGGCCAGAATCTTGGGTGAGGAATTACTGGGGAAGCGTCAGCGTTTGAATAAGGTATTCTGACCTTATTCACTTCTTCATCAACCAGTTGAGAAACAGACTTCTAATTAACTTTTGGACTTGCAGTTGCTTCATCCATCCTTGTGTTTGGAGTCTTGTTCCTTATCTCTACTAGTCTACAATATCATCTTATTAAGTTTCGCTAGCTTGAGGCAACAGACACTACTCAAATGGTCCTCGCATCTATATATACTCTTTAGGTTAATGATGAGCCACTCACCTCAGCTCCTGTTGCCCAAAATCAGTGGTTGCCATGGTGTGGCTTGACATCACAAAGCCTCAGCTTGACCATCCAGGAAGGGCGGTCGTGGCAGAGGATGCAGAAATCTCAGACTCTGGTTATAGAACAGAGACCTTCCTCTTAACTCCTAAAATTTTTCCCAAACTGACCTCTCTCTCTCTCTCATTTCTTCTAATTCCATTATAGTCCATCATATGGCAGGGAGGTGGTGTATCCTCTTAGACAATTGCCATACTTCCCCGTCATTTCAGTGGTCCATTCCACTATGTTCAGATATGAATATTTCCTAGGATTTTGAGTGTTGTTTTAATGGATGTTTTATTTTAGAATAGTTCCAGATTTACAGAAAAATTGTGAAGATAATAACCATGTACACCATACCCAATTTCCAGAATTACTAATATCTTATTTATGTATGGTGCAAATGTAACATGAAGTGAATCATCAGTGGAACATTTAGAGTGAAACCTCACGTCTCTAGTATCTCCAATATCCAGCAATGCTATTCTAGACCATGTTGTTAAAGGAAAATCTGGACCAGTTGCGGCATAAAACTTCAGATATTGAGCTGACCATCCTTTAAATAGTTTAACAATATTCAATAGTCTACCTTGTAAAAAGGAAATCAAATTCATTTTAATACACTGCCAGAAGTAAAACATTACCCTGTTCCTCATGACTGCGACCACCACCATCCATCCCACCCCCTCCGCAATACAAACATAAATTCACTTTTGGACTTGCAGTTTCTTCATCCATCCTTGTGTTTGGAGTCTTGTTCCTTATGTCTACTAGTCTACAATATCATCTTATTAAGTTTCGCTATTTTGAGGCAACAGACACTACTCAAAGGGTCCTGGCCTCTATATATACTCTTTAGGTTAATGAGGAGCCACTCACCTCAGTTCTTGTTGCCCAAAATCAGTGGTTGCCTTGGTGTGGCTTGACATCACAAAGCCTCAGCTTGACCATCCAGGAAGGGCGGGGGTGGCAGAGGATGCAGAAATCTCAGACACTCTGTTTATAGAACAGAGACCTTCCTCTTAACTCCTATAATTTTTCCCAAACTGATCTCTCTCTCTCTCTCTCTCTCTCTCTCTCTCTCTCTCTCTCTCTCTCTCATTTCTTCTAATTCCATTATAGTCCATCATATGGCAGGGAGGTGGTGTTTGCTCTTAGACAATTGCCATACTCTCCCGTCATTTCAGTGGTCCATTCCACTATGTTCAAATATGAACATTTCCTAGGATTTTGAGTGTTGTTTTAATGGATGTTTTATTTTAGAATAGATCCAGATTTACAGGAAAATTGTGCAGTTAATAACTATGTACAACATTCCCAATTTTACTTATTACTATTATCTTACATATACATGGGCAAATATAACATGAAATGAATCATCAGTTAAACAGAGTGAAACGTCACTTCTCAAGTATCTCTAATATACAAATGCTGTTATAGAGCAAGTTGTTCAAGGAAAAACTGGGCCAGTTGGGGCATAAAACTTCAGATCCTGAGCTGACCATCCTTTCAATAGTTTAACAATATTCAATATTCTGCCATGTAAAAAGAAAATCAAATCGATTTTTATACACTGTGAGCACTAACACACCCTGACCATCAGGACTGCGACCACCACCATCCATCCCACCTCCCCTCCCCCCAAAACAAACATAAACTCACTTTTGGACTTGCAGTTTCTTCATCCATCCTTGTGTTTGGAGTCTTATTCCTTATCTCTATAGTCTACACTATCATCTTATTAAGTTTCTCTATTTTGAGGCAACAGACTTTACTCAAAGGGTCCTGGCCTCTATATATACTCTTTAGGTTAATGAGGAGCCACTCACTTCAGCCCTGGTTGCCCAAAATCAGTGGTTGCCATGGTGTGGCTTGACATCACAAAGCCTCAGCTTGACCATCCAGGAGGGGCGGGGGTGGCAGAGGATGCAGAAATCTCAGACACACTGGTATGGAACAGAAACGTTCCTCTTAACTCCTAAAATTTTTCCCGAACTGTCCTCTCTCTCTCTCTCTCATTTCATCTAGTTCCATTATAGTCCAGCATAGGGCAGGGAGGTGGTGTTTCCTCTAAGACAATTCCCATACTCCCCCGTCATTTCAGTGGTCCAGTCCACTATGTTCATTTGCTACGATTTCCTAAGATTTTGAGTGTTGTTTTAATGGATTTTTTATTTTAGAATAGTTCCAGATTTACAGAAAAATTGTGCAGATTATAACCATGTATACCATACGCAATTTCCCTTATGACTAATATCTTACTAATGTATGGGGCAAATGTAACATGAAGTGAATTATCAGTGAAACAGTTATAATGAAACCTCACTTCTCTATTATCTCCTATATCCAGCAATGCTCTTCTAGACCAAGTTGTTATAGGAAAAACTGGACCACTTGCGGCATAAACCTCAGATCTTGAGCTGAAAATACTTTCAATAGTTTAACAATATTCCATAGTCCACCATGTAAAAAGGAAACCAAATTCTTTATTATTCACTGCCAGAAATAACACAACACCCTGTTCCTCAGCACTTCGACCACCGCCATCCATCCCACCCGCCCCCCCTGTTATGGGTTGGCTCAGTGAGATAGAACACCGACTCAGAATTTATACTTAGGTACCTTTATTAAGCTGGCCAGCTGTTAGATGTTCCAGCACCCCGCGGAAACAAAGGCGGAACTGTAGTAATGACTCCAAGCATTACAGCCTATTTATGTGAAAAACTACAAAGTTACAAAACCTTGTTTACGCAATTTGTTCTTGACCCAGTATAGCATTATCACCTTCCTATCTATGTTTTCCGGGAACACAGAGCACAGTATATTGAGGAGGGACCATGAGACCATATCTCAAGGCCTGACCTGATGTCAGTAACTTCCTATCTGTCTGTTCCAAGAACAGAAGGTACATTGCCCCCCAATTTGCAGCCCAGTACATTCCCTACTGGTCTTAATTGGGAATCAAATCTTTGATTCAGCGTCCTCCTCTAAGATGCTGGAGTATTGGGTGTATAAAACCATTAACTTTACAGCCTGTATCCAAAACCTGTTGTAGTTCCCCAAAATCTGGCGAGGTCCTGGCTCCAGGTGGAGTAGGGCTGGGGCTCCCAGAGCTTTCTGACCCTGGGGAAACAGGAGGTTTAGCCTGGGCTGGGTGCTGTGCCTGGCTTGGACTCTTTGGCTTGTCTAGGGGACACAAGGGGCCAATCGGGTTGGACCACCGGGGAAGAGTTCGGCTTTGAATGGTGAAGAGCTGGCCAGGGTCTCGGCCGCTTACATAGAGTCTTAGTCCCCACCTCTTTCCCCCTTCTCTTTGTTCTGTCCGCCAGGCAAGAGGCACGAGGAGGACAGGGTTGCAATTTCCGATCGTGCAGTTCTTCTTCAGGGCCCCTGGTCGAACCTCTCTGTTCAGAGGGAGGAGGTTGTCGGTGGGAGGTTTTTTCCATGGGGCTAGGGTGTCACAACCCCAAGAGGCACAATAGAAGTCACCCTCTCCTCCACAGTTCCTACCCACTTCCCGGGGGCAGACATAATGTCGAGTGTACCACAATTCTTGCACTAGGGTTAGGTCTCCGCACCCGTAACCCCTGGCTTTGGTGACCCAGGGATGGCCCCCCGAGCCATACCCAGTGGATGCAGTTTTGCTAGGGGAATTTCCCCAGTTTTCTACAAACATTTACAGAGATCTGTCGGGATGACAGGCGCCCCTGTTCCAACAACAGAGCCTATAACAGTCCCATCAATAGAACCTGTGACCTCCCAAGAGTAATTTCTGGCCGAATGGGGATTTCCCAGTCCCGGCTGCAGGCAGATGAGGAGAGTTGGGAAGAACACCGAGTGAGTCTGACCTTCAATGGGTCTCCGGTCTTCTGAACCCGCCACCCCTCGACGCTGTTCGTTTTCGTAACCTGCATAGGATGGATCCAGTTCCTCTTTCCTGTGACTTTGATGGCGGTTGGAGTGCTCAGCACCACCTGGTAAGGTCCATCCCATCTAGGTTCCAGGCTGCTAGGGTCGCGGCGCTGCACCCAGAGGAGATCTCCCGGAGAGAAGGCAGGCTGTGTTGAGCTTGATTGTAGCATGAACTCCTCCTGTATGGCTCTCACCACCCGTCGTGCCGACGAGGCGCTGCTCTGCAAAGCCTGTAAGGACTGTGCTGTCTCTGCCTTGGTTGGGTATGCCTCAGGCCAGCCAGAGAAGGTATCAATGAAAACCAGCAAGTATTTATATGCTCCTTGTCCTCCTGGTATCTCGGTGAAGTCCACTTCGCAGTGTTCTCCAGGGTTCTGTCCTCAGAATCGCTGCCCTGGCGCGACCACAACAGGGAGCCCTTGGTTTACCCCGGCACAAACTTGGCACCTCCTAGCCACATCTTGGGATATTTTCCTGTAGCCCTGGGATGTAAAATTCTCTTCCCAGTAGTTCTGATAGCTTCGTTCACCCCAGGTGGGTGCTCTGGTGGGTCTGGGAAGCGATGGTCCGCCCCAGGGCTTCTGGCACTATAAGCCTATCATCTGGCAGGATTAGCCATCCAGCCTCTCCTTCCTGGGCCCCTAGTTTCACAGCTAGCCTCTGCTCCCCCATCACATAAGTAGGCTTCACTGGGAGCCTTCGTGTGGGCAGGGCTACGAGTACTTCTCGGGGCCCTACTGGTCTTTAAGCCTCGTCCTTGGCGGTTTGGTCTGCAAGTCGATTTCCCTGTGCTTCGGGACTATCACCCTTCTGGTGCCCTCGGCAATGAATTACTGACACTTCTTTTGGCCCCCATATGGCTGCCAGGAGGTTAAGTATTTCAGAAGCATTTTTAATGTCCTTTCCTACTGAGGTCAGGAGGCCTCTTTCCTGATATAGGGCCCCATGCACGTGTACAGTGGCGAAAGCATACCAACTGTCTGTGAAAATGTCCACTCTTTTTCCTTTTCCCCACCAGAGGGCCTGAGTGAGTGCTATAAGTTCTGCCTTTGGGCCTAGGTGCCTCGTCCTAAGGCCTGTGCCCAGAGAAGGTCCTTTTGTGTCACCACTGCTGCCCCCGCATACCGGGTACCTTCCTCTACGAAGCTGCTCCCGTTGGTGTAGAGGGTCTCATCTGGATTCTGCAGGGGCTGGTCCACAAGGTCCTCTCGGAGGGAAGTGAGGGCAGTCAATGTCTCCTCCCAGTCATGCAAAGGGGGCTCTGCCTCCTCGTCAGGGAGGACTGTGGCCAGGTTTAAGGCAGCTGTTTTCAGGAAGCTGACTCGTGGTGGGTCTAGCAGTAACACCTGGTACTGGGTAATGCGGACCTTGGACATCCATCTCTCCTGGGGGGCTCCTTAATAAGGTCTCAACTGCAAGCGGAGGAACTACTTGGAGATTTTGGCCAAAGGTTAGCTTTGAGGCTTCCTTTACCAGGAGGGCGGTGGCTGCAATGGCTCTCAAGCAGTTGGGCCATCCCAAGGCCACAGGGTGAAGTCTCTTAGAGGGATAAGCTAAGGGGCGTTCCCATGGTCCTAGGGGTTGTGTGAGGACCCCTTTCGCCACCACTTTGCTTTCAGCTACATATAGCTGAAAGGGTTTGGTTAGGGCTGGCAGGGCGAGTGCCGGGGCGCTTATCAGGGCTTCTTGCAGTCTCTTATAAGCCTCTTCCTCCTTTTCTGTCCCGACCAGGGCGGCCTCCCTTTCCCCCGTTGCAGAGTATAGTGGTCTCGCAATTTCTGCAAAAACTTGTATCCATAGCCTGGAATAACCCACTGCCCCGAGGAAATCCCGGACTTGCCTTTTGCTGGTAGTCCTGTGGATTGACAAAATGGCCTGTATTCTGCTACTGAATAAAGTTCGCCTACCCCCTTCTATGTCGTAACCCAAATATGTTACTCGGGTAGTGCATAGCTGAGCTTTCTTGGTTGAGACCTGATACCCCAATTGATCTAGGGTGGTCAGCAAATCTCGAGTGGCCTGCCTACAGTCCTGTTCCTCTTCCGTGGCCAGTAGGAGGTCGTCTACATATTGAAGCAGAGTCACCCGTGGATGGTCCTGACGGACCTCCAAGAGGTCTTGGTTTAGGGCCTCATCGAACAGAGTGAGTGAGTTCTTAAACCCTTGTGGCAACCTAGTCCAAGATAACTGTCCAGACTCTCCTTCGGTCGGGTCCGCCCACTCGAAGGCGAAAATAGATTGACTCTGATTTGCCAAGGGAAGGGAGAAAAAGGCATCCTTGAGGTTTAAAACAGTATAGAACCAGTGTTCTGGCTTGTGGAGGCTGAGAAGAGTGTAAGGGTTCGGAACTGTGGGATGGATAGTCTCAACCCTCTTGTTTACTTCCCTTAAGTCCTGCACCAGCCTGAAATCCTCAGTCCCTGGTTTCTGTATTGGCAACAGGGGAGTGTCCCAAGCAGATTGGAAAGGAATCAAGATTCCAGCCTCTTTCAGCCTCTTAATGTGCTTGGCGATTCCCACTCTTGCTTTCCGGCTCATTGGATATTGCCGGACTCTGACTGGGGTGTTACTGCTGGTTAGCTGGACTACAATTGGAGGCCGGAGTTTAGCTAACCCTGGAAGATTGTCCTCTGCCCAAACTCCCAGGATAGCCTGTCTTAGTTGTTGGAGATAGGTATCTGTGGAGACTTCCCCAGGCTCCTCCTCACGTAGTAAATATTCCTCCTGTAAGGGCAATGTCAGAAGATAGATCCCCACAGTCCCTGGGTCTTGCAACTTGACCTCTGGCCCTGGCCCTTTAAAAGAGATTGTGGCCCATAATTTACTCAGCAAGTCCCAGCCTAGCAGAGGGTAAGGGCACGCTGGCATTACTAGGAATGAGTGAGTCACTGAGCCATTTCCTAGGTCGCTGATCGGACCTTTCATCCATGGGTAGGATTTCACTTTTCCAGTTGCCCCTTTGATGGGGATTTTGGTCTTAGAGACCGGACCCATTGGCTGTTTTATGACAGAGAAGGTGGCTCCCGTGTCCACAAGGAAGTCCACCTTTTGGCCCCCCACTGTCAGAGTTATCCTGGGCTCTTGGGAGCCAGCTGAGCCCTGACAACCCTAATCCACCTGCTCCACCAGCACGGGAGTCGGTTCCCCCGAATGTTCAGGGCACTCCCTTTTCCAGTGTCCTTCCTTTTTGCAAAGTGCACACTGATTTCTTCCAAGTCTGGGTTGGACTCCTTTACTCTGACGAGGCTTTCCTTTATTCTTATTGTCACTCCAGCCCCTTGGGCCTTTTTCCTCGTTCAGGGCCAGGAGGACCTTGGCCATCCGGATGTTTAAACCTGCCGTCCGGTCCTCTCAATTGTTAAAAACCTTCTGGGCTACCTCAACCAACTCAGAGATTGATTTCCCCTCAAAGCCTTCTAACTTCTGCAATATTTTCTAATATCTGGGGCCGACTGGGAAACAAATGCTACAATGACAGTGCTCTGATTTTCTGGGGCATCAGGGTCAATGCGGGTATCCACCTGATAGGCCTCACACAGCCTCTCCAGGAATGCTGCCTGGCTCTCATTAGGCCCCTGCACTGTCTCTGTCACTTTAGAGAGGTTTGTTGGTCTCCAAACAGCAGCTCGGATGTCCCCCAATAGAGTCAGGCGATACCAATCGAGAGCCTCCTTTCCCCTCTCACTATTGGGATTCCATTCAGGTCGCCTGGAGGGAAACACAGCCTCTAATTTATCTTGGTCAGAGGTAGGCTGCCCATCCGGACCCAGTACAAATCTCCTCCCTTCTGCCTTGACTCTCCCTCTCTCCTCTGAAGTGAAAAGAGTTTGCATCAACTGTTGGCAATCATCCCAGGTAGGGCGATGGGTAAAAAACACAGACTCTAAAAGAGAGATTAACCCCTGTGGGTTCTGGGAGAAAGAAGGATTCTGGTTCTTCCAATTTTACAGGTCACTGGTAGAAAAGGGGACATGGTACATGAAAGGATGCCCGTCTGGACCCAAATCTAAAGGGCCTGCCTGCCGTAGTGGCAGCATAGGAACTACAGGGCTGGCGGATGCTGTGGGTCCTGCAGGTTCTCTCTCTCTCTCTTTCTCTCTCTCTCTCTCTCTCTCTCTCTCTCTCTCTCTCTCTCTCTCTCTCCATATGCTGTCCCTTGCCTAGTGTGAGGAGGGGAGAACGAAGCCAGGTCCTGGACTGGTGTTTTTGGAGGAAAGGACACCGGCTGTGGAGGAGACAGTGGTTCGGGCCAGGGTCTTTAGCCACCATCGGGCCAGCGGTTGGGGGAGCATACGGGGGAGGCCGGACCCTGGGAAGTGCATCCTCACTTGGACCCTGGAGAACAGGGGGAGTTTTGTTCTTCTGGGCCAAAGCCAAGAGGCCTGTCTGTCTCTGTCCCAATTTTCCCCTCAGGAGGCAAGCTGTCATCCACCGGGGTTTCTTGGACAATATGTCAACAGAAATCTGAATATAAGGAATTTGATTAGGATGCCCTGGGTGGCCGTATATAACATAATGGACCCGGTAGGCAGTGGTCAGATCAAAAGACCCTGCATCAGGCAACCCCTCCTGGAAAGTGGGCCACTCCCGTTCACAGAATCGCAGTAAATCAAAAAGCATTAACATTATAACTTTGAAATCTACCCCAGAACTTCTGTTTCTTTCACTTCACACAGACTCTCATACTTACATTCATACACCAGACAGTTAGAGTTTTGCCTTCTACCAAATGTTTATTCAGAGTTTAAACCATCCAACCAATTCCTGACTAATTGACTAAGGGAGCTCTATGGCCTCCAGGGAGGTGATCACTCTCCCCTTCCACTCGCTCGGAGTGGGCCAGACTGGTAGGGGGTTGACGAAGATGACTGACCCTAACCCATTTGACAAAGACAAAGACAACAAAGAACAAAGACAAAATAAATCAGCGAAATGCAACCTAAGGTTGCCCGGAACCTGCAGCTCGCTCCTTGAAGTCCGAAAATTTTTCAAAAAACATTTCAGCAGGGTGTACACAGAGGCAAACAACTTTTTGACAATAAACACCAAGACAAACAAATTCCAGACAGGCAAACCCAGTGCAGCCTACAGCCGCACAAAACAGGACCCCAGCCACCGTCGTGGACGCGGGTCAGGACCAGAAGTACCACTGAGTCCAGCCCTCCATATATGTCCTTCCGTGGGACGTACCAAATCCAGTTTAATGACTGGTCCTTACCTCTCTCAAGAGTCCAGGTGGCTCGGTTTCCGAATTGAAAGTTTTGGGTGGACTGGAGGCCTCCTTGGTAGTCGTTCTTCACAGGTGTGGGTGATCTCACTGAGAGCCCTGGGACAAGTGGGGGAGAGCCTCCTCCCCTAAACAAGGGGTACCTCTCCTCCCTGCCAGTTATCTCCCTGCGGCCTCCAAATGTAATGGCTTAGCTCAGTGAGATAGATCAATGACTCAGAATTGAAATTTAGGAACCTTTATTAAGATGGCCAGCTGTCTGCAGTCCCAGCACACCGCTAAAGCAAAGGCAGAACTGCAGCAATGACTGCAAGCATTACAGCCTATTTATGTGCAAAAACTACAAAGTTACGAAGCCTTGTTTACGCAATTTGTTCCTGACACAGTAAAGCATTATCAGCTTCCTATCTATGTTTTCCGGGAACAGAGAGCACAGTACACTGAGGAGGGACTATGAGACCATATCTCAAGGCCTGACATGATGTCAGTACCTTCCTATCTGTCTGTTCCAGAAACAGACGGTACAGCGCGCCCCGATATGGAGCCCAGTACACCCCAAATACAAACATATATTCACTTTTGGACTTGCAGTTTCTTCATCCATCCTTGTGTTTGGAGTCTTATTCCTTATCTCTTCTAGTCTACACTATCGTCTTATTAAGTTTCGCTATCTTGAGGCAACAGATACTTCTCTACTCAAAGGGTCCTGGCCTCTATATATACTCTTTAGGTTAATGAGGAGCAACTCAATTCAGTTCTGGTTGCCCAAAATCAGTGGTTGCCATGGTGTGGCTTGAAATCACAAAGCCTCAGCTTGACCATCCAGGAGGAGCAGGGCGGGGGGGGGGGGTCAGAGGATGCATAAATCTCAGACACTCTGGTCTTAGAACAGAGACCTTCCTCTTAGCTCATAAAATTTTTCCCAAACTGAAGTCTCTCCCTCTATCATTTCCGCTAGTTCCATTATAGTCCAGCATATGGCAGGGAAGTGGTGTTTCCTCTAAGACAATTCCCATACTCCCCCATCATTTCAGTGGTCTATTCTACTATGTTCAGTTGCTACCATTTCCTAGGATTTTGAGTGTTGTTTTCATGGATGTTTTATTTTAGAATAGTTCCAGATTTACAGAAAAATTTTGAAGATAATAACCATGTACACCGTACCGAATTTCCCTTATTACTAATATCTTAATTATGTATGGGGCAAATGAAACATGAAGTGAATCATCAGTGAAACAGAGTGAACCCTCACTTCTCTACTATCTCCAATAACCAGCAATGCTGTCCTTGACCAATTTGTAAAAGGAAAAACTGTACCAGTTGTGGCATAAAACTGCAGATCTTGATCTGAAAATCCTTTCAATAGTTTAACAGTATTCAATAGTCTGCCATGTAATAAGGAAATCAAATTCATTATGATACACTTCCAGCACTAACACAACACCCTGTTCCTCATGACTGCGACCACCACCATCCATCCAATCCCCCGCTCCAATACAAACCTAAATTAAACATCAGTTTCTTCTTTATTGCCAGTATGAGAAAGTGATGATAAAAAAAATCCCCATTCAGACTTCTCCTTGTCCTTATGCTGTGTCTGGCTCAGTATGGAATGGCTTGTCTGGTGCCCCAACTAAAGAAAATTACATAACTCCCTTCTCACATGCCTGCCCCCTCCTTAGACCCGTCCCCATCAGTGAAACAGAGTAAAACCTCACTTCTCTAGTATATACAATATCCAGCAATGCTCTTCCAGACCAAGTTGTGAAAGGAAAAACTGGACCAGTTGCGGCATAAAACTTCAGACCTTGAGCAGACCATCCTTTCAATAGTTTAACAATTTTCAATAGTCTACCATGTAAAAAGGAAATCAAATTCATTATTTTACACTGCCAGCACGAACCCAAAACCCTGTTCCTCATGATTGCCACCACCACCGTCCACCCACCCCGCAATACACATATAAATTCACTTTTGGACTTGCAGTTTCTTCATCCAACCTCATGTTTGGAGTCTCATTGCTTATCTCTACTCATCTACAATATCGTCTTATTAAGTTTCGCTCTCTTGAGGCAACAGATACCACTCAAAGGGTCCAGGCCTCTATATATACTCTTAAGGTTAATGAGGAGCCACTCACTTCAGCTCTGGTGGCCCAAAATCAGTGGTGGCTATGGTGTGGCTTGACATCACAAAACCTCAGATTGACCATCCAGGAGGGGCGGAGGTGGCAGAGGATGCAGAAATTTCAGACACTCTGGTTATAGAACAGAGACCTTCCTCTTAACTCCTAAAAATTTTTCCCAAACTGTCCTCTCTCTCTCTCTCTAAATTCCTCTAGGTCCATTATAGTCGAGCATATGGTAAGGAGGTGGTGTTTCCTCCAAGAAAATTGCCATACTCCCCCGTAATTTCAGTGGTCCATTCCACTAAGTTCAGATATTAATGTTTCCTAGGATTTTGAGTGTTTTTTCATGGACTATTTATTTTAGAATATTTCAAGATTTACAGAAAAATTGTGAAGATATAACCATGTACATCATACCCAATTTCCCTTATTGCTAGTATCTTACTTATGTATGGGGCAAATGTAAGATGAATTGAATCATCAGTGAAACAGTGTGAAACCTCACTTCTCTAGTATCTCTAATATACAGAAATGCTGTTCTAGAGCAAGTTGTTAAAGGAAAAACTGGACCAGTTGCCGCATAAAACTTCAGATATTGAGCTGACCATCCTTTCAATGGTTTAACAATATTCAATAGTCTACCATGTAAAAGGGAAATCAAGTTGATTTTTATACACTGTGAGCACTAACACAACACGCTGACCCTCAGGACTGCGACCACCACCATCCATCCCACCTCCTCTCCCCCCCCAAAAAAAACAACAAACATAAACTCAGTTTTGGACTTGCAGTTTCTTCATCCATCCTTGTTTTTATAGTCTTATTCCTTATCTCTACTAGTCTACACTCTCGTCTTATTAAGTTTCGCTATCTTGAGGCAACAGACACTACTCAAAGGGTCCTGGCCTCTATATATACTCTTTATGTTAATGAGGAGACACTCACTTCAGCTCTGTTTGCCAAAAATCAGTGGTTGCGATAGTGTGGGTGGACATCACAAAGCCTCAGCTTGACCATCCATGAAGGGCGGTCGTGGCAGAGGATGCAGAAATCTCAAACACTCTGGTTATAGAACAGAGACCTTCCTCTTACCTCCTAAAATTTTTCCCAAACTGACCTCCCTCTCATTTCCTCTAGTTCCATAATAGTCCAGCATATGGCAGGGAGGTAGTGTTTCGTCCAAGACAATTCCCATATTCCCCCCTCATTTCAGTGGTCCATTCCACTATGTTCAGTTGCTATCATTTCCAAGGATTCTGAGTGTTGTTTTAAAGGATGTTTTATTTTAGAATATTTCCAGATTTACAGAAAAAATTGAAGATAATAACCATATACACCGTACCCAATTTCCCTTATTACTAATATCTTAATTTTGTATGTGGCAAATGTAACATGAAGTGAATCATCAGTGAAACAGAGTGAACCCTCACTTCTCTACTATCTCCAATAACCATCAATGCTGTTCTAGAGCAAGTTGTAAAAGGAAAAACTGTGCCAGTTGTGGCAGAAAACTTCAGATATTGAGCTGACCATCCTTTCAATAGTTTAACAGTATTCAATAGTCTGCAATGTAAGAAGGAAATCAAATTATTTATGATACTCTTCCAGCACTAACACAACACCCTGTTCCTCATGACTGGAACACCACCATCCATCCCATCCCCCCCCGCAAATCCTAACCTAAATTAAACATCAGCTTCTTTTTTCCTTGCCAGTATGAGAACGTGTTGAGGAAAAAAAAAATCCCCATTCAGACTTCTCCTTGTGCTTATGCTAAGTGTCTGTCTAAGTATGTAATGGCTTGTCTGGTGCCCCAACTAAAGAAATCTACAGTACTCCCTTCTCACATGCGTGCCCCCTCCTTAGAACCCTCCCCATTAATGCAACAGAGTCAATCCTCACTTCTCTAGTATCTCCAATATCCAACAATGCTGTTCCTGACCATGATGTTAAAGGAAAAACGGTACCAGTTGTGGCATAAAACTTCACATCTTGAGCTGACCATCCTTTCAATAGTTTAACAGTATTCAATAGTCTGCCATGTAAAAAGGAAATCCACTTCTTTATTATACACTTTCAGCACTAACTCAACACGCTATTCCTCATGACTGCGACCACTACCATCCATCCCACCCCTCCCCAAATACAAACATTAACTCACTTTTGGACTTCAAGTTTCTTCATCTATCCTTGTGTTTGGAGTCTTATTCCTTATCTCTACAAGTCTAAAATATTGTCTTATTAAGTTTCGCTATGTTGAGGTAACAGACAGTACTCAAAGGGTCCTGGCCCCTCTATATACTCTTTACGTTAATGAGGAGCCACTCCCTTCAGCTCTGGTGGCCCAAAATCAGTGGTTGGCATGGTGTGGTTTGACATTACAAAGCCTCATCTTGACTATGCAGTAGGGGCGGGTGTGGCAGAGGATGCAGAAATCTCAGACACTCTGGTTATAGAACAGAGACGTTCCTCTTAACTGCTAAAATTTTTCTCAAACTGTCCTCTTTCTCTCTGTCTCATTTCCTCTAGTTCCATTATAGACCTGCATATGGTAGGGATGTGGTGTTTCCTCCAAGACAATTGCCATGCTCCCTCGTCATTGCAGTGGTCCATTACACTAAGTTCAGATATTAAAATTAAATAGGATTTTGAGTGTTTTTTTAATGGATGTTGAATTTTAAAATAGTTCCAGATTTACAGAGAAATGGTGAAGATAATAACCATCAACACCATACCCAATTTCTTTTATTACTAATATCTTACTTATGTATGGGGCGAATGTAACATGTAGCGAATCATCAGTGAAACAGTTAGAGTGAAACCTCACTTCCCTAGTATCTCCAATATCCAGCAATGCTTTTCTAGAGCAAGTTGTTAAAGGAAAAACTGGACCAGTTGCGGAATGAAACTTCATGCCTTGAGCTGACCATCTTTTCAATAGTTTAACAGTATTCAATAGTCTACCATGTAAAAAGGAAATCAAATTCATTATTATACACTGCCGGCACTAAAACCACACCTTGTTCCTCATGACTGCGACCTTGCACCATCCATCCCACCGCACCAATCCAAACCTGAATTAAACATCAGCTTCTTTTTTCCTTGCCAGTATGAGAAAGTGTTGAGAAAAAAAAATCCCCATTCAGACTTCTCCTTGTCCTTATGCTAATGTCTGGCTCAGTATGGAATGATTGTCTGGTGCCCCAACTAAAGAAAATTACATTACTCCCTTCTCACATACCTGCCCCCTCCTCAGATCCCTCCCCATCAGTGAAACAGAGTCAAACCTCACTTCTCTAGTATCTCCAATATCCAACGATGCTTTTCCTGACCATGATGTTAAAGAAAAAACCATACCAGTTGTGGCATAAAACATCACATCTTGAGTAACCATCCTTTCAAAAGGTTAACATTATTCAATAGTCTGCCATGTAAAAAGGAAATCAAATTATTTATTATACACTTCCAGCACTAACACAACACGCTGTTCCTCATGACTGCGACCACCACCATCCTTACAACCCCACCCAATGCAAACATAAATTCTGTTTTGTACTTGCAGTTTCTTCATCCATCCTTGTGTTTGGAGTCTTATTCATTATCTCTACTTGTCTACAATATCATCTTATTAAGTTTCACTCTCCTGAGGCAACAGACACTACTCAAAGGGGCCTGGGCTATATATATATTCTTTAAGTTAATGAGGAGCCACTCACTTCAGCTCTGGTTGCCCAAAATCAGTGGTTGCCATGGTGTGGCTTGACATCACAAAGCCTCAGCTTGACCATCCAGGAGTGGTGGGGGTGACAGAGGATGCAGAAATCTCAGACACTTTGGATATAGAACAGAGACCTGCCTCTTAACTCCTAAAATATTTCCCAAAATGTCTTCTCACTCTCTCTCATTTCCTCTAGTTCCCTTACACTCCAGGATATGGCAGGGAGCTGGTGTTTCCTCCAAGACAATTCCCATTTTCCCCCGTCATTTCAGTGGTCCGTTCCACTATGTTCAGATATTAACGTTTCCTAGGATTTTGAGTGTTGTTTTAATGGGTGTTTTATTTTAGAATAGTTCCAGATTTAAAGAAACATTATGAAGATAATAACCATGTACACCATACCCAATTTCCCTTATTACTAATATCTTACTTATGCATGGGGCAAATGTAACATGAAGTGAATCATCAGTGAAACAGTTACAGTGAAACCTCACTTCTCTAGTATCTGCAATATCCAACAACGCTGTCCTCGACCAAGTTGTTAAAGGAAAAACTGGACCAGTTGCGGAATGAAACTTCATGCCTTGAGCTGACAATCCTTTCAATAGTTTAACAGTATTCAATAGTCTACCATGTAAAAAGGAAATCAAATTCATTATTATACACTGCCGGCACTAAGACCACACCTTGTTCCTCATGACTGCGACCTTGCACCATCCATCCCACCCCACCAATCCAAACCTAAATTAAACATCAGCTTCTTTTTTCCTTGCCAGTATGAGAAAGTGTTGAGAAAAAAAACCCATTCAGACTTCTCCTTGTCCTTATGCTAATGTCTGGCTCAGTATGGAATGATTGTCTGGTGCCCCAACTAAAGAAAATTACATTACTCCCTTCTCACATACCTGCCCTCTCCTCAGATCCCTCCCCATCAGTGAAACAGAGTCAAACCTCACTTCTCTAGTATCTCCAATATCCAACAATGCTTTTCTTGAACATGATGTTAAAGAAAAAACCGTACCAGTTGTGGCATAAAACTTCAGATCTTGAGTAACCATCCTTTCTAAAGGTTAACATTATTCAATAGTCTGCCATGTAAAAAGGAAATCCAATTCTTTATTATACACTTCCAGCACTAACACAACACGCTATTCTTCATGACTGCGACCACTACCATCCATCCCACCCCTCCCCAAATACAAACATTAACTCACTTTTGTACTTGCAGTTTCTTCATCCATCCTTGTGTTTGGAGTCTTATTCCTTATCTCTACAAGTCTACAATATTGTCTTATTAAGTTTCGCTATGTTGAGGTAACAGACAGTACTCAAAGGGTCCTGGCCCCTCTATATACTCTTTACGTTAATGAGGAGCCACTCATTTAAGCTCTGGTGGCCCAAAATCAGTGTTTGCCATGGTGTGGCTTGACATCACAAAGCCTCAGCTTGACCATCCAGGAGTGGTGGGGGTGGCAGAGGATGCAGAAATCTCAGAAACTTTGGATATAGAACAGAGACCTGCCTCTTAATTCCTAAAATTTTTCCCAAAATGTCTTCTCACTCTCTCTCATTTCCTCTATTTCCCTTACACTCCAGGATATGGCAGGGAGCTGGTGTTTCCTCCAAGACAATTCCCATTCTCCCCCGTCATTTCAGTGGTCCATTCCACTATGTTCAGATATTAACGTTTCCTAGGATATTGAGTGTTGTTTTAATGGGTGTTTTATTTTAGAAAAGTTTCAGATTTACAGAAACATTATGAAGATAATAACCATGTACACCATACCCAATTTCTTTTATTACTAATATCTTACTTATGTATGGGGCGAATGTAACATGAATCGAATCATCAGTGAAACAGAGTGAAACCTCACTTCCCTAGTATCTCCAATATCCAGCAATGCTGTTCTAGAGCAAGTTGTTAAATGAAAAACTGGAGCAGTTGCGGAATGAAACTTCATACCTTGAGCTGACCATCCTTTCAATAGTTTAACAGTATTCAATAGTCTACCATGTAAAAAGGAAATCAAATTCATTATTATACACTGCCGGCACTAAAACCACACCTTGTTCCTCATGACTGCGACCTTGCACCATCCATCCCACCCCACCAATCCAAACCTAAATTAAACATCAGCTTCTTTTTTCCTTGCCAGTATGAGAAAGTGTTGGGGGAAAAAAAATCCCCATTCAGACTTCTCCTTGTCCTTATGCTAATGTGTGGCTCAGTATGGAATGATTGTCTGGTGCCCCAACTAAAGAAAATTACATTACTCCCTTCTCACATACCTGCCCCCTCCTTAGATCCCTCCCCATCAGTGAAACAGTGTCAAACCTCTCTTCTCTAGTATCTCCAATATCCAACGATGCTTTTCCTGACCATGATGTTAAAGAAAAAACTGTACCAGTTGTGGCATAAAACTTCAGATCTTGAGTAACCATCCTTTCAAAAGGTTAACATTATTCAATAGTCTGCCATGTAAAAAGGAAATCAAATTATTTATTATACACTTCCAGCACTAACACAACACGCTGTTCCTCATGACTGCGACCACCACCATCCTTACAACCCCACCCAATACAAACATAAATTCTCTTTTGTACTTGCAGTTTCTTCATCCATCCTTGTGTTTGGAGTCTTATCCATTATCTCTACTTGTCTACAATATCATCTTATTAACTTTCGCTATCCTGAGGCAACAGACACTACTCAAAGGGTCCTGGGCTCTATATATACTCTTTAAGTTAATGAGGAGCCACTCACTTCAGCTCTGGTTGCCCAAAATCAGTGGTTGCCATGGTGTGGCTTGACATCACAAAGCCTCAGCTTGACCATCCAGGAGTGGTGGGGGTGGCAGAGAATGCAGAAATCTCAGACACTTTGGATATAGAACAGAGACCTGCCTCTTAACTCCTAAAATTTTCCCCAAAATGTCCTCTCACTCTCTCATTTCCTCTAGTTCCCTTACACTCCAAGATATGGCAGGGAGCTGGTGTTTCCTCCAAGACAATTCCCATTTTCCCCCGTCATTTCAGTGGTCTGTTCCACTATGTTCAGATATTAACGTTTCCTAGGATTTTGAGTGTTGTTTTAATGGGTGTTTTATTTTAGAATAGTTCCAGATTTAAAGAAACATTATGAAGATAATAACCATGTACACCATACCCAATTTCCCTTATTACTAATATCTTACTTATGCATGGGGCAAATGTAACATGAAGTGAATCATCAGTGAAACAGTTACAGTGAAACCTCACTTCTCTAGTATCTCCAATATCCAACAACGCTGTCCTCAACCAAGTTGTTAAAGGAAAAACTGGACCAGTTGTGGCATAAAACCTCAGATCTTGAGCTGACCATCCTTTTGTTAGGTTAGGTGGCCCTGGATTCGGCGCAAGAAATAGAGTCCAGTGCATCAGAAAGGAAAGGAAAGGAAAAGGTTTATTTCTGCATCCCCGGGTGACCCATGTACCCCAAAGACAGAGCACGTGGATTCACACCAACAAGGAGGGGGGCGCTCTTTTTATACTGGGGTTGGGTGAGGGGCGGGGACATGAGCTGAGGCATTCAGATGAGGAAGCCTCAGCCGCAGGGGTCAGCCAGGTATTCAGGAATTAGCCAATATCTGTGTGGGGGTAGTTGTAGATTCAGGGAGAAGCCTGTATCTGTGTCTGGCATGCCGATCTGTGAGAAATTCCAGTTGAAGTCCATTGTCTCATCACATGTATCTGATCCTGGGCTCTCTCTGACCTAAAATCCAGGCCTTTTGGTGATAAGGGACGGTGACTCGTTATGACTGCTTCCAGCTGACTAAGGGCGACAAGGGGGGCATTTAAAGGCCAGGGTTAGGCAGAGGCAGATCACAGGGCAGCCGAGCGTAGGGATGGAGCAGGAGCTGATTCACAGTCACCTGTGACATCTCCGTGATCCAGGAGTCTATGAACATGAGGAGGGAGGGGGCTAGAAGGAAAAACACACAGATGAGAATCAGGGGCCCTATCATGGGTAGGACCCATGTGGCTAAGGGGCTTTGGAAGCAGCCAGGAGAGTTGTCCTGGCAGTGTCCTGCATGTCCTTCTTCACTCAGCTTAGTTAGGGTCTGCACTTTTATGTTTTGCTCCACTACTCCGGACTCGATGTAGTAACAGCATTCTTCCTGAAGGAATATGCAGGTTCCTCCTTTTTCTGTAGTCAGAAGGTCTGAGGCGAGCTGGTTCTGTAGGGCTACTTGGGCTACTGATGTCACTTGCTGCTGTAGGGAGGCTAAAAGAGGCGGTAGTAGACTCCAGGGCTAAATGGAGCTTGTCATTAAAGTACAGAGCAGTGACCAGACTGTTCCCGAGGGCCCCCCAGTGAGGCCTACTGAGTCAGCGATACTCACCCCTAACATGACAGGGAGGAAGGCAGCCCGGCAGGTCCAGGGATGGGATGGAGGGAGCAACCAGTGAGCTCCGACTCTCCATACAAGGTTAGTTGGGGAACTACTGTGACCACGAAGCAAGGCCCGGGGTCAGAGGAGTTCATGCAGTTCCTTAAGGTGCCGTTGCACTGAAAAGAAGGTACCTGGGCTGGCCTTGGTGAGACTGGCTGCAGTGTGGTTTCAGGTACAGTTCCAAATGACTTGTCCCCCAGTTACCGGATTACTGCTCTGGTAACACACCCGTGGGGGCAGGGTGGGCTCTGGAGATTCAGGAGGCATCATGGACCTTGAACCTCCACACATAAGCGGGTGGGGTGGGTGTAGGTTGCTCAGAGCCAGGAGGAGAAGGAAGAGGGGAGGGTGGATAAGGCGGACGTTAGTGGGGCCCAACACCTCACATTTATAGAAGTCATGCTGCTCCAGGGTCCTCTTGAGTCTGGAGAGGCGATGCCAGGACAGGTCATCAAGCTGGGGTCGACAAGCAGCTTGGCCACAGTGGGGGCAGTGAGAATTGCAGTGTGAAGTCCCGTCCACCCAGGCTCCAAGGCTTGTGGTTGTAGGTTCTTAAGGAGGACCGAGTCACCAGGGTGAAGGGCTGGACTTAGGGGTCCTGGTCGGTCAGCTCTGGCTTGGGCAGAGACCTGTTCTCGTGTTCTCAGAGCAATTGCCTGGTTAAAGACAGATATGGGAGATACGTACCCAGGGGAGGGGAATCAGTAAGAAGACGCTGGTTGAGCAAGAAGAGTCAAAAGGGCTCAAGAAATTGGGGCTCCTTGGTGTAGCCAGAGTTTGGTCAAGGCCATGGGCAGGAGGTCCGGCCAGGAGCTGTGAATTTCTAGAGAGAGTTTAGTTAGATGGTTCAATAGGTTGGAATTGGGTGGCTATGATGAGGGTTCGAGCCAGTGACAGAAATCTAGCAGGATGTAGAGGAGGAGGGATTGATGTTCGAGAGTATTCGAGAGTAGATGGAAAGTTGTGTTGATGAGGGTGGGCATAGGAGTAGGTCCGGGGTTCGTAAATAGAGAGTGACTCTGGAGGATTTCCCATCCAGACAGTAGAATTGATGACTCCCTCATCATTCCATGTCCATTTCACCTGAAAATATGAAAAACCTGAGCAAAATTGGAGGGTCCCTTACCGGGTAAGAGCCTGTGAGAAATGATGGGTCATCCAGTAATGGATGGTGTCGCTGAATCTTCTTCAGGGATGGTGGGAGGCACTCGGTGAGCCTGAGAGAGGTAGGCATTGCAGTGAAAGTGGGAGGAAATGTTAGAATGCGCTGTTATCCAAGGGAAAATGGAAGGGACGGAGCACTGGAAGCCAGGGACCTGGAGGCTGGAGAAAAGGAGTGGAGGGAGCAGGTCGCGCATCCTGTTCCCAGGCCTCTAGCCGCTTGGATTTTAAAACTGCTGCATTTTTCCTTTGGGAAGGGTGGAGGGGGATGGGGCGTGGTCAGAGCAGTTGTCAGTTCAGAGGAGGGGACAGTTGTGGCGGAGAGAAGGAGAAAAGGCTTTCCCAGTGAAGACTGAGGTAGGCGACAACTGAGCTAGGCAAAGACTGAGCTAGGCTACTGTGCTCTGGGACAACAGGGCCCCATGACTGGATGCATGGCAGTGGAGGATCTTTGTCCCTGTAAAGGGAAGGGGCAGGAGTGGGAGGAGCAGGGAAGCTGAAGGGCTCAGAGTGAGCTGCAGAGTGGCCACTAGGATGGTGAGGATGTCTCGTCCGAACAGGGGCATGGGGCATGCTATCATCAAGGAGGCAGGGAAGGGGTCCAGTGGCCAGAGGGCAGGTGGATTTGCAGTCAATACCCATGTCGGAGATCTTGGAAGGATAAAAGGGCCCTAAAAAGGAGGGCAGGACAGAGAAGGCAGCCCCCGTGTCAACCGGGAAGGTGACCTACTACCTTCATTGTGACCCGAGGCTCAGCGAGGGTTATTGGAGTCATCGAGGCTGGGCTTCTTCAGTCTTCAGCCAGTTCCAACATGGCCAGCGGTTGTGTCCTGGCCTGGAAGGGTGTCCCCCCCTATGCTGAGGCATAGAAGGCCCGCCACTTTTCCAGGGCAGTCACTCTTCCAGTGATCATTTGGACCGCACGCCAGGTAGGGCTTGGTCGGAGCTCGGGGCCAGGGACACTGCATTGTCCAGTGGCCTTCATTTCCACATTTGAAGCATTCTCCGGTGGCGTTCCTTTCATTGCACCCCCTCCGCTCACAGCCCTCTTAGGTCCATGGCGGCTGCAGTCAGCCTCAGGGCCCAACTAAGGCATGTCTGCAGGTCTACCTCCTGTGGAAGGTAGGCCTCCCATTCTGACTGTGCCTGCTCCTCCAGGGCATTAAGAACCTTCAAGGCCATTTTTCACTCGATCACGGACCTGGGTTTGAGGACTAATAAAGACCTTATAGGTAGGGTTAGAGAGTGGGGGGCACAGATTCAGACTATGCCCTCAGTTCCTGGACGGGACTATGGCATTGGTAGAATGGTTGCAGAAATGGAAGAGGCTGTTTTGGCGCTGACGTTCTTAGGATTTGGGCTCTAGGGGAGAAGGAAGCTTCTGGTTAAGAGGGTCTGAAGAGAGCACAGCTGCAACCTCTCGCAAAGGGAACTGGCTGGCCACCTGTGAATTAAAGTGCTGGCAGTCATGGTGGCGGGGTTTCAGTGGAGCGCACAGAGGAAGGCGGGCGGTTAGACCTTACAGAGGGCACTGCGTGGGGTACGGGTTACTAAGGCAGGCCTGTAACGGAAGGGGAGAGAGCAGGAGAGGTGGCCTGGGTGGGCTTGGGAGAGGTTTCAGCAGTTGAGTTTAAAAGCCGCAACTTCCCAGGGGCAGAATGGAGGAGGAAGGACAGAAGGAAGGTAGAGCCTATAGACGTGTGTGTGTACTGACTGGGAAAGCAGGCAGGGGCGGCAGGGGACTTGAGTTTCCAGCTCCCATGCGGCTAAGGTGTTAGCGGCTGCGGGGGTGCATGGAAGGACCAACTTCGCTGCGGCATAACGGGCCACAGTGGCCGCGAAAGCGTGCAGGGGCATGGGGTTGTAAAAGGAGGTTTTAGTTTCCTTTGCCCTGGGGCGGGCAGAAGAGGGGAGTCGGGATCAGGAGGTGGGGTCAGGAGGCAGTGGAGAAAGCGTGGCTGGAGGAGGGTCCGGGAGGGAGGAGGAGAGAGGTGGACAGACAGGGACAAGAAGTTTGCGGGAGAACGGGCCACTTTCGCCGGGGGCATTTGCAGTGGTCTCTGGTGAAGAGGAGTGAGAGAACAGGGAGACAATGATGATGATTATAGCGCTGGCACCGCCACCCATACACAGCACATGAACCCATCCCCACACGCAGCACACACACCTTGGGCTCGGTGGTGCAGGGACAGCCTGGAGGGAGGAGGAAGGGCGGAGCGAGGAGAGATGGCAGAAGGAACTTTGGGGGAGGGACTGGGAACACAGAGAGATGGAGAGAGGCTGAGAGAGAGACTTGGGCAAATTTCCCAGTTCGCTGGCAGAAATTACTGAGATTGGTGTGACGGTAAAGTCAGGGTGCCGTTTTCATAGTGAGACCATGCTACCTTACAGAAAAAGGATGCAGGTCCTTGACAGGAACCGTGTTTAGCCAGATCGGTGAGCCGGCACCCTAGAGGTGTGCTCAGGTCAGGTTTGGAATTTGGATTTCCCCTGTGCTGGATACCCGTGGCTGGCATCCCAGCAGTTTAACCCATGCTACATGCTACGGAGGGACAGAGGGACCATGGGCGGGTTAGATGCGTCCCTGCTACCCCCCCAGGTCAGGAGGAGCCTTCCTGGAATAGTCCGGAGAGACAATCTCTGACGTGGCCACGGTTTACAGACAGAGATGGCGGTGGGCGGGCGGGCGGACACATGGGACCTGCATGGGGGCGGGACAGGACTCACCACTGATACTGCCGAACTGGGAAAAGTTGCTGAGCTGAAGAGATGAGGTCCTGATGGGTCCAAAGCCACGAGGAGGGAGAGGCGGGCACAACGAACTGTGGAGGGACGGCCAAATGGAGTGCTCACGCCACCCGGGTTTCAAGGCACCAAATGTAAGGTTAGGTGGCTCAGGAGGCGGCACAAGAAATAGAGTCCAGTGAATCAAAAAATAAAGGAAAGGAAAACGTTTATTTCTGCGTCCCCGGGAGACCCATGTACCCCAAAGACAGGGCACATGGATTCACACAAACAAGGAGGGGGGCGCACTTTTTATACTGCGGTTGGGTGATGGGCGGGGACATGAGCTGAGGCATTCAGGTGAGAAAGCCTCAGCAGCAGGGGTCAGCCAGGTATTCAGTAATGAGCCAGTATCTGTGTGGGGGTAGTTGTAGATTCAGGGAGAAGCCTGTATCTGTGTCTGGCACGCTGATCTGTGAAAGATTCCAGGGGAAGTGCAATATCTCATCACATATATCCGATCCTGGGCTCTCTCCGACCTAACAACTTTCAATAGTTTAACAATATTCAATAGTCTACCATGTAAAAAGGAAATCAAATTCATTCTTATGCACTGCCAGCACTAACACAAAACCGTGTTCCTCATGAGTGCGACCACCACCATGCATCCCACCGCCTCCCCAATACAAACATAAATTCACTTTTGGACTTGCAGTTTCTTCATACATCCTTGGCTTTGGAGTCTTATTCCTTATTTTTACTAGTCTGCACTATTGTCTTAATAAGTTTCGCTATCTTGAGGCAAAAGACACTACTCAAAGGGTCCTGTGCTCTATATATACACTTTAGGTTAATGAGGAGCCACTCACTTCAGCTCTGGTTGCCCAAAATCAGTGGTAGCCATGCTGTGGCTTGACATCACAAAGCCTCAGCTTGACCATCCAGGAAGGGCGGTGGTGACAGAGGATGCAGAAATCTCAGACACTATGGTTATAGAACAGAGACCTTCCTCTTAACTCCTAAAATTTTTCCCAAACTGATCTCTCTCTCTCTCTCTCTCTCTCTCTCTCTCTCTCTCTCTCTCTCTCTCTCTCTCTTTCTTCTTCTTCTTCTTCTTCTTCTTCTTCTTCTTCTTCTTCTTCTTCTTCTTCTTCTTCTTCTTCTTCTTCTTCTTCTAATTCCATTATAGTCCAGCATATGGCAGGGAGGTGGTGTTTCCTCTAAGATAATTGCCATACTACCCCGTCATTTCAGTGGCCCATTCTATGTTCAGATATGAACATTTCCTAGGATTTAGATTGTTTTTTAAATGGATGTTTTATTTTAGAATAGTTCCAGATTTACAGAAAAATTGTGAGGATCATAACCATGTACACCATTCCCAATTTTCCTTATTACTAATATCTTACTTGTATATGGGGCAAATGTAACATGAAGTGAATCATCAGTGAAACAGTTAGAGTGAAACCTCACTTCTCTAATATCTCCAATATCGAGCAATGCTGTTCTAGACCAAGTTGTTAATGGAAAAACTGGAACAGTTGTAGCATAAAACTTCAGATCTTGAGCTGACCATCCTTTCAATAGTTTAACAACATTCAATAGTCTACCATGTGAAAAGGAAATCAAATTTATTATTATACACTGCCAGTACTAACACAACACCCTGTTCCTCATAAATGCGACCACCACCATCCATCCCACCACCCACCCCAATACAAGCATAAATTCACTTTTGGACTTGCAGTTTCTTCATCCATCCTTGTGTTTGGAGTCTTATTCCTTATTTCTACTAGTCTGCACTATCATCTTATTAAGTTTCGCTATCTTGAGGCAACAGACACTACTCAAAGGGTCCTGGCCTCTATATATACTCTTTAGGTTAATGAGGAGCTACTCACCTCAGCTCAGGTTGCTTAAAATCAGTGGTAGCCATGGTGTGGCTTGACATCACAAAGCCTCCGCTTGACCATCCAGGAAGGGCGGGGGTGGCAGAAGATGCAGAAATCTCAGACACTCTGGTTATAGAACAGAGACCTTCCTCTTAACTCCTAAAGTTTTTCCCAAGCTGACCTCTCTCTCTCTCTCTCTCTCTCTCTCTCTCTCTCTCTCTCTCTCTCTCTCATTTCTTCTAATTCCATTATAGCCCAGCATATGGCATGGAGGTGCTGTTTCCTCTAAGACAATTGCCATATTCCCCCGTCATTTCAGTGGTCCATTCCACTATGTTCAGATATGAACATTTCCTAGGATTTTGAGTGTTGTTTTAATGGATGTTTTTGTGGGTTTTTTTGCCCTTTCCAATTTTTATTTTAATTTTCTTAAATTTTATTTTATTGCATACAGTCTTACAAAGGGTATTACATGTGTGTCCTTTTTTTCCCCCCGCCCTTGACAAACCAATGGCCTCCCCTACCCCCCAGTGTCTTATGTCCATTGGTTATGCTTAAATGAATGCATACAAGTCTTTGGTTGATCTCTTACACCCCTCCATCCTGCCCCCCACCCCTCCCCGGCCTTCCCGCTACAGTTTGACAATCTGTTTGAGGCTGCTCTGCCTCTGTATCTATTATTGTTCAAAAGTTTATAATGGTCTCTGTTATCCATGAATGAGTGAGATCATGTGGTATTTTTCCTTCATTGACTGGCTTATTTCACTTAGCATCATGCTCTCCAGTTCCATCCATGCCGTTGCAAATGGTAAGAGTTTCTTCTTTTTTACAGCAGCATAGTATTGATCGTGTAGATGTACCAGAGTTTCCAATCCATTCATCTACTGATGGGCACTTAGGCTGTTTCTAGATCTTAGCTATGGCGAATTGTGCTGCTATGAACAAATGGGTGCATATATCCTTTCTGATTGATGTTTCTGGTTTCCTGGGATATATTCCTAGAAGTGGGATCACAGGGTCAAATGGGAGTTCCATTTATAGTTTTTTGAGGAAACTCCATACCGTCTTCCATAGTGGCTGCACCAGTCTGCATTCCCACCAGCAGTGCACGAGTGTTCCTTCTTCTCCACATCCTCTCCAGCACTTGTCGTTTGTTGATTTGTTGCTGATAGCCTATCTGACAGGTGTGAGATGGTACCTCATCGTTGTTTTGATTTGTATCTCTCGCATGGTTAGTGACTTTGAGCATGTTTTCATATGTCTGTTGGCTTTCTGAATGTCCTCTTTTGAAAGGTGTCTATTTAGGTCCTTTGCCCATTTTTTGATTGGATTGTTTATCTTCCTTTTGTTAAGTTGTATGAGTTCCCTATAAACTTTGGAGATTAAGCCCTTATCAGAAATGACACTGGCAAATATGTTTTCCCACACAGATGATTTCCTTTGCTGTGCAGAAGCTTTTTATTTTGATGTAGTCCCATTTGTTAATTTTCTCTTTAGTTTCAAGTGCCTAGGAGCTGTATCAGTGAAGAAATTGCTTCGGCATATGTCTGAGATTTTGTTACCTTTGGCTTCTTCTAGAATTCTTATGTTTCCCTGTCGTACATTTAAGCCCTTTATGCATTTTGAGTTTATTTTTGTGTATGGTGTAAGTTGGTAATCCAGTTTCATTTTCTTGCATATATCTGTCCAATTTTCCCAACACCATTTATTGAAGAGACTATCTTGGCTCCATTGTATGTTCTTGCCTCCTTTGTCGAATATTAATTGAGCATATTGGTTCGGGCCGATTTCTGTGCTCTCTATTCTATTCCATTGATCTATAAGCCTGTTCTTGTGCCAGTACCAGGCAGTTTTGAGAACAGTGGCTTTGTAGTACATCTTGATATCTGGTATTGAGATCCCACCTACTTTGTTCTTTCTCAGGATTGCTGCAGCTATTCGGGGTCTTTTTTTTTATTTCAGATGAATTTTTGGAGATTTCCTTCTAGATCTGGGAAGTGTGCCGTTGGTATTTTAATGGGAAGTGCATTGAATTTATAGATTGCTTTGGGTAGTACAGACATTTTAATGATGTTGATTGTACCAATCCATGAACACGGTATGTTCTTCCATCTGTTTATGTCTTCCTCTATCTCTTTTTTCAACGTCCTGTAGTTTTCTGAGTAGAGGTCTTTTACCTCTTTATTTAAGTTTATTCCTAGGTAGCTTAATTTTTTTGGTGCGATGGTGAATGGAATTGTTTTTATAATCTGTCTTTCTGAAAGTTCACTATTGGTGTATAAAAATGCATCAGATTTCTTGGGGTTAATTTTGTATCCTGCTACATTGCCAAATTGATCTATTAAGTCTAGTAGCTTTTTGATGGATTCTCTAGGGTTTTGTATGTATAATATCATGTCATCTGCAAATAAGGACAGTTTTACTTCCCCTTTTCCAATTTGGATGCCTTTTATTTCTTCTTCTTGCCTAACTGTGATGGCTAAAACTTCCAGTACTATGCTGAACAGGAGTGGTGAGAGTGGGCATCCCTGTCTTGTTCCTGTTTTTAGGGGAAATGGTGTTAGATTTTGTCCATTGAGTATGATGTTGGCTGTGGGCCTGTCATATAAGGCTTTTATTATGTTGAGGTATGATCCTTCTACTCCCGCCTTGCTGAGAGTTTTTACCAAAAATGGGTGTTGGGTTTAGTGAAATGCTTTTTCTGCATCAATTGATATGACCATGTGGTTTTTTTTTCTTTCAATTTGTTTATGTGATGAATTACGTTTATTGATTTGCGGATATTGTACCATCATTGCATCACTGGGATAAATCCTAGTTGGTCATGGTGTATGATCTTTCTGATGTAATGCTGGATCCGATTTACTAAGATTTTGTTGAGGATTTTGGCATCTATGTTCATGAGGGAAATTGGCCTGTAATTCTCTTTCATTGTGTTGTCTTTACCTGGTTTTGGTATTAGGGTGATGCTGGCTTCATAGAATGAGCTTGGAAGTGTTTCTTCCTCTTGAATTTTTTATAGTAGTCTGAGGAGGATAGATTTTAGTTCTTCCTTGAATGTTGGTTAAAACTCCCCTGTGAAGCCATCTGGTCCTGGGCTTTTGTTTGCTGGAAGCTTTTTGATGAGTGCTTCAATGTCTTCCATAGTTATTGGCCTATTGAGATTTTTGGATTCTTCCTGATTGAGTTTTGGAATGTTGTATTTTTCTAGGAATTTGTCCATTTCCTCCAGGTTGTCTAGTTTGTTGAAGTAGAGCTGTCCATAGTATTTCTTAACAATCATTTGTATTTCTGTGGGGTCTGTTGTTATTTCGCCTCTATCGTTTCTGATTTTGGTTATTTGGGTCCTCTCCCTTTGCTTCTTTGTGAGTCTGGCTAGAGGTTTGTCAATCTTGTTTATCCTTTCGAGGAACCAACTCTTGGTTTCATTGATTTTCTGTATTGTTTTTTTTTTTGGTCTCTCTGAAATTTATTTCTGCTCTAATCTTTATTATCTCCTTCCTTCTGCTCACTGTGGCGTTTTCTTGTTGCTGTCTTTCTAATTCTTTGAGTTGTGGAGTTAGACCATTTACTACCATTTTTTCTTGTTTTTTGAGATAGGCCTGTAGAGCTATAAACTTCCCTCTCAGGACTGCTTTCATTGTGTCCCATAGGTTTTGGATTGTAGTGTTTTCATTGTCATTAGTTTCCAGGATGTTTTTGATTTCTTTTTTGATCTCATTGGTAACCCAATCAATATTTAGTAGCAAAGCTATTCAGCTTCCAAGTGTTTGAGTATTTGGGGTTGTTTTTATTGTAGTTTATTTCTAATATTATGCCATCATGGTCTGAGAAGATGCTTTTTATGATTTCAATCTTCTTGAATTTGGGGAGACTTTGTTTGTGACAAAATATGTGGTCTATTTTTGAAGATGTCCCATGAGCACCTGAGGTGAACGTATATTTTGTGGCTTTGGGGTGAAGTGGTCTGAAGATGTCAATTAAGTCCACCTGATCTAGTGAGTCATTTAGGATTGCTGTTTCTTTGCTGAGTTTTTGTCTCGCGGATTTATCCAGTGATGTCAGTGGTGTATTAAAGTCCCCTACTATAATTGTATTGTTGTCGATCTCTCCTTTGATATCTTCCAGGATTTTTTTTTTATGAATTTGGGTGCTCCTGCATTGGGTGCATATATGTTTATCAGGGTTATATCCTCTTGTTGTATTGATCCCTTTAGTATTATGAAGTGGCCTTCCTTATCTGTTGTTATGACCTTCACTTTGAGGTCTATGTTGTCTGATATAAGTATTGCTACCCCAGCTTTTTTTCCATTTCCTTTTGCCTGAAATATATTTTTCCATCCCTTCACTTTCACTCTGTGTGCGTCCCTTCTAATGAGGTGGGTCTCCTGTAGACAGCAAATAAAAGGGTCATTTTTTTTTTATCCATTTAGCCACTCGATGTCTTTTGATTGGACCATTTAGTCCATTTACATTTAAAGTTATTATTGAAAGGTACTAGTTTGTAGCCATTTCTATTTTGTGTGTGTGTGTGTGGCTGTTTTCTTTCTGGGCTTTTTATTTCTTCTTTTTACATCAGTCCCTTTAGCATTTCTTGCATTGCTGGCTTGGTGGTGATAAACTCCCTTAGCCTTTTTTTGTCTGTGAAGCTTCTTATTTCCCCTTCAATTTTGAATGATAGCCTTGCTGGATAGAGTATTCTTGGATTCAGTCCTTTGCTTTGCATCACTTTGTAAATTTCCATCCATTCTTTTCTGGCCTGATGTGTTTCTGTTGATAAATCATTTGATAATCTAATGGGAGATCCCTTGTATGTAACTTTCCGTCTCTCTCTTGCAGCCTGTAAGATTCTCTCTTTGTCCTGAACATTTGCCATGGTCATTATGATGTGTCTTGGTGTGGGTCTTTTCGGCTTCACCTTGCTTGGGACTCTCTGGGCTTGTGTGAATTTTTTCTTCCCCACCTCAGGGAAGTTTTCTGATATTATTTCTTTGAGTAGGTTTTCTAATCCGTGTTCATCTTCCTGTTGTTCTGGCACCACTATTATTCGTATGTTGTTTCGTTTCATGTTGTCCCAAAGCTCCCTTAGGCTCTCCTCCTGTCTTTTAATTTTTTTCTCCAATTGGAGTACAGTTTGGGTGTGTTTTGCTTCCTTGTCTTCTAATTCACTAATTCGGTCCTCTGCTTCTCCTAGTCTACTATTGATACTTTCAATGGTGTTTTTTATTGCAGGTATATCACTCTTCATTTCTTCTTGGGTCTTACTTAAGTTGTTGATTTTTTCATCTGTTTCTTCTTGCTTCTTGCATAGGTAGTTGACTTTTTCATCTGTTTCTTCTAGTTTCTTGCATAAGTTGTTGACTTTCTCCTCCGTCTGGTTTATGTATTCTAGGACCCTTATTCTGAATTCCTTTTCTGTCATGTTGCATGCCTCTGTATCATTTACCTGCTTTTCTGGCGAGTCCTCTTTTTCTTTCCTTTGGGGGTTTCTTTGTCTGCCCTTGTTTGATCTCACTGACATATCTAGACGTTGAGTCATTTAGTGGCTGCTCCCTGGGTGGCAGTGAGTCCTTGGGCTGTGGTTGCTCTTCGGGTAGTTGTGGTAGCCGCTGCTCCTCAGTTGGCAGCAGGTCCTCTGGTGGGTGCTGTTCACAACTGTGGTGGCTCTTCTGGCTGGTGGGGGGAGGTTTCACGTACAGCTGCTGTTCCTCAGACAGAGAGTGTGGAGCTCAGGAGACTGCTGTTGCTTGGATCTGCTGCATTGAATTAAAGGCACAAAATACAACACAACAAGGCACCACGTACCAGGCACTAAACACAAATATATTCATGATAATATTAACACCAAATAAAGGTGACCATACAAATTAAGAGAATTAGGGGATAAGGAAGAAAGAAGAGAAAAAGATAAAAGAGAAAAAAGAAAAGAAAGTAGTATACAATGCCAGCACTAACAAAACACCTTGTTCATCATGACTGCGACCATCACAATCCACCCCACCACCTCCCCAATACAAACATAAATTCACTTTTGGACTTGCAGTTTCTTCATCCATCCTTGTGTTTGGAGTCTTATTCCTTATCTCTGCTAGTCCGCACTATCGTCTTATTAAGTTTCGGTATCATGAGGCAACCGGCATTACTCAAAGGGGTGTGGCATCTATATATACTCTTTAGGATAATGAGGAGCCACTTACTTCAGCTCTGGTTGCCCACAATCAGTGGTTGGCATGGTGTGGCTTGACATCACAAAGCCTCAGCTTGACCATCCAGGAAGGGCAGTGTTGGCAGAGGATGCAGAAATCTCAGACAATCTGGTTACATAACAGAAACCTTTCTTTTAACTCCTAAAGTTTTTCCCAAACTGACCTGTCTCTCTCTCTCTCATTTGTTCTAATTCCATTATAGTCCAGCATATGGCATGGAGGTGCTGTTTCCTCTAAGACACTTTCCATACTACCCCGGTATTTCAGTGGTCCATTCCACTATGTTCAGATATGAACATTTCCTAGGATTTTGAGTGTTGTTTTAATGGATGTTTTATTTTAGAATAGTTCCATATTAACAGAAAAATTGTGAAGATAATAACCATGTACACCATACCCAATTTCCCTATTCCTAATATCTTACTTATCTATGGGGCAAATTTAACATGAAGTGAATGATCCGTGAAACAGTTAGAGTGAAACCTCACTTCTCTAGTATTTCCAATATCCAGCAATGCGGTTCTAGACAAGTGGTTAAAAAAAAAATTGGACCAGTTGCGGCATAAAACTTCAGATATTGAGCTGACCATCCTTTCAATAGTTTAACAATATTCAATAGTCTACCATTTAAAAAGGAAATCAAATTCATTATTATACACTGCCAGCACTAACACAACACCCTGTTCCTCATGACTGCGACCACCACCATCCATCCCACCATCCACCCCAATACAAACATAAATTAACTTTTGGACTTGCAGTTTCTTCATCCATCCTTGTGTTTGGAGTTGTAATCCTTATCTCTGCTAGTCTCCACTATCGTCTTATTAAGTTTCGCTCTCTTGAGGCAACTGAAACTACTCAAAGGGTCCTAGCCTCTATCTATACTCTTTAGGTTAATGAGGAGCCACTCACTTCAGCCCAGATTGCCCAAAATCGGTGGATGCCATGGTGTGCCTTGACATCACACAGCCTCAGCTTGACCATCCAGGAAGTGTGGGGGTGGCAGAGGATGCATAAATCTCTGACACTCTGGTTATATAACAGAGACCTTCCTCTTAACTCCTAAAGTTTTTCCCAAAATGACCTCTCTCTCCTTCTCTCATTTCTTCTAATTCCATTAGAGTCCAGCATATAGCAGGGAGGTGGTGTTTACTCTAACACACTTGCCATACTCCCCCGTCATTTCAGTGGTCCATTCCACTATGTTCAGATATGAACATTTCCTAGGATTTTGAGTGTTGTTTTAATGGATGTTTCATTTTAGAATAGTTCCAGATTTACAGAAAAATTGTGAAGATAATATCCATGTACACCATACCCAATTTCCCTTATTACTAATATCTTACTTAATTATGGGGCCAATGTAACATGAAGTAAATCGTAAGTGAAACAGAGTGAAACCTCACTTCTCTACTATCTCCAATATCCAGCAATGCTATTCTAGACCAAGTTGTTAAAGGAAATACTGGACCAGTTGCGGCATAAAACTTCAGATCTTGAGTTGAACATCCTTTCAATAGTTTAACAATATTCAATAGTCTACCATGTAAAAAGGAAATCAAATTCTTTATTATACACTGCCAGCTCTAACAAAAAACCTTGTTCCTCATGACTACGACCACCACCATCCATCCCACCCCCTCCCCAATACAAACATAAATAAACTTTTGGACGTGCACTTTCTTCATCCTTCCTTGTGATTGGAGTCTTATTCCTTATCTCTACTAGTCTGATCTATCGTCCTATTAATTTTAGCTATCTTGAGGAAACAGACACTACTCAAAGGGTCTTGGCCTCTATATACTCTTTAGGTTAATGAGGAGCCACTCACTTCAGCTTTGGATGCCCAAAATCAGTGGTTGCCATTGTGTGGCTTGACATCACAAAGCCTCAGCTTGACCATCCAGGAAGGGCGGGGTGGCAGAGGATGCAGAAATCTCAGACACTCTGGTTATAGAACAGAGACCTTCCTTTTAACTCCTAAAGTTTTTTCCAAGCTGACCTCTCTCTCTCTCTCTCTCTCTCTCTCTCTCTCTCTCTCTCTCATTTCTTCTAATTCCATTATAGTCCAGCATATCCATGGAGTTTCTGTTTCCTCTAAGACAATTCCCATACTCCCCTGTCATTTCAGTGGGTGGTCCATTCCACTATGTTCAGATATTAACGTTTCCTAGGATTTTGAATGTTGTTTTAATGGGTGTTTTATTTTATTTTTTTATTATAATTAGTGAAGGTATTACACATGTGTCCTCATTCCCCATTAAAACCCAACCTCCCCCCCCCAACCCGCACACTCATGCTCCCATCCCCCTGTTGTTCATGTCCATTGGTTTTGCTTATATACATGTATACAAGTCCTTCGGTTGATCTCTTCCCCTTACCCCTGCTCTCCCCTACTTTCCTTCTGGGGATTGATAGCCTGATCGCTTTTTCTCAGTCTTTGGGTCTGTCCCTTTTCATCACTCTATGTTGTTCTCTATAATTTGCAAATGAGTGAGATCATGTGGTATTTATCT